>NC_041389.1:359339399-359352496 GCF_002162155.2 Triticum dicoccoides
GGGTGGGGATCTGGTGGCGGGGCGTTGGGGAGGAGAGAGGGAGAGAAGAGAGAGTAACTAGTGGGCGGGGGGTGGTGGCCGTTAGTTAGTCTGCTATTTGCGTCCGCAGATCTTTGCCGTCCGCCTTTATCTCCCTTTGTCGTCTGCTAGCAGACGACAAAGAGGTGGGGCGTTAAGTTTTTTCTAAACAGGCGAGGGGGGTGGGGGGCACCTCTCTCTTTGCCGTCAGCCCGCTGACGGCAGAGAGCCGGCCGATGGCAAAGGCCTCTTTTGCCGTCTGCCGTTTCTTTGCCGTCTGCTTTTCGGTAGCTGATGGCAGAGAGCTTTTTTGCCGTCCGCTAGCAGACGGCAAAGAGCTGGAAGATGGCAAAGTAGCTGATTCGAGTAGTGAGAGGTTAGCAATGGTGGAAGGGTGAGAGTGCGTATAATCCATGGACTCAACATTAGTCATAAAGAACTCATATACTTATTGAAAAAATCTACAAGTAATAAAAACAAAGTACTATGCCCATGCTCCTAGGGGGATAGATTGGTAGAAAAAGACCATCGCTCGTCCCTGACCGCCACTCATAAGAAAGACAATCAATAAATAAATCATGCTCCAACTTCATCACAAAGCGGTGCACCATACGTGCATGCTACGGGAATCACAAACTTCAACACAAGTATTCTTTAAATTCACAATTACCCAACTAGCATGACTCTAATATTACCACCCTTATATCTCAAAACAATTATCAAGCATTAAATCGATCATAGCATCCAATTCACTTCCTATGATAGTTTTTATTATACCCAACTTGGATGCCCATCATTCTAGGACCAATTTTATAACCATAGCAAATACCATGCTGTTCTAAAAGTCTCTCAAAATAATATAAGTGAACCATGAGAGATCAAAAATTTCTACAAAATAAAGCCACCGTCGTGCTCTAAAAAGTATAAGTGAAGTACTAGAGCAAAATCTAATTAGCTCAAAAGATATAAGTGAAGCACATAGAGTATTCTAATAAATTCCAAATCATGTTGTGTCTCTCCCAAAAGGTGTGTACAACAAGGATGATCGTGGTAAACTAAAAACAAATACTCGTATCATACAAGACGCTCCAAGCAAAACACATATCATGTGGTGAATAAAAATATAGCTCCAAGTAAAGTTACCGATAGACGAAGACGAAAGAGGGGATGCCTTCCGGGGCATCCCCAAGCTTAGGATTTTGGTTGTCCTTTGGTTATCTTGGGGTGCCATGGGCATCCCAAGCTTAGGCTCTTGCCACTCCTTTTTCCATAATCCAAAAAATCTTTACCCAAAACTTGAAAACTTCACAACACAAAACTCAACAGGAAATCTCATAAGCTCCGTTAGTGCAAGAAAGAAAAACCTCCACTTAAGGTAATGTAATGAACTCATTCTTTATTTATATTTGTATTAAACCTACTGTATTCCAACTTCTCTATGGTTCATACCCCCCGATACTAGCCATAGGTGCATCAAAATAAGCAAGCAACACACGAAAAACAGAATCTGTCAAAAACAGAACAATCTATAGCAATCTGTAACTTTTGAATACTTCTGTAACTCTAAAAATCCTACCAAAATAGGAAGTCCTAGGCACTTTATCTATTTATCTACTGCAAAAGGAATCAACTCTTATTCTCGTGCGTGCAAAAGTTTCTGTTTTTCAGCAGAATCAAATTAACTATCACCGTAGGTTATCCTACAGGTTCTACTTGGCACAAACACTAATTAAAACATAAAACCACATCTAAACATAAGCTAGATGAATTATTTATTGAATAACATCAAAGAAAAATATGGGGTTGTCTCCCAACAAGCACTTTTTGTTTAAAGCCTTTTAGCTAGGCATTGATAATTTTAATGATGCTCACATGAAAGACAAGAATTGAAGCACAAAGAGAACATCATAGAACACATGATAAACACATCTAAGTCTAACATACTTCCTATGCATAGACATTTTATAAGCAAACAAATTATCATAGCATGCAAAAATTATCATATGCAAGGAAGAAGAAAGAGACGATAGCAATCTCAACATGATGAGAGGTAATTTAGTAAGACAAAAATTTCTAGGACCATATTTTCCTATCTCATAATAATTACATGTAGGATCATAGGCAAATTCAACAAAATAGCTCTCACATAACATATTCTCAACACGACCCACATGCATGTGAAGTTGACACTCTTCCAAAATAGTGGCATTATCATTAACTAAAGTCATGACCTCTCCAAACCCACTTTTATCAAAAATACCATAAGATTGAACATTCTCCAAATATGTGGGATCTAAAGTTGACACTCTTCCAAACCCACTTTCAATATTATTGCAAACACTATTATCAATCTCATATTCATCATGGGGCTTAAATAAATTTTCAAGATCATAAGAAGAGTCACCCCAATCATGATCATTGCAACAAGTAGTAGACATAGCAAAACTAGCATCCCCAAGCTTAGGGTTTTGGATATTATTAGCACAATTGACATCAAGAGAATTTAAAATAAAATCATTGCAATCATGCTTTTTATTCAAGGAGCTATCGTGAATCTCTTCATAAATTTCTTCATCACAATTTTCAGATTCACGAATTTCAAGCAAAACCTCATAAAGATACTCTAGTGCACTGAAATCACTAGGATTTGGTCCATCATAATTGGATCTCTTAAAAAGATTGGCAGGCAGATGAGGATCCATAGATCTTAGGTTCTCTGTTTAGCAATAAATAAACAACTATTTTTCCACCTAAATGAGAAAACGAGCCAAGTAAGACATCAAAGAAAACGAAAACACAAACAGAAGAAGGGCGAATAAAATGGCAAGGGTGAAGTGGGGGAGAGGAAAACGAGAGGCAAATGGAAAATAATGTAATGCGAGGGAGATGAGTTTGTGATGGGTACTTGGTACGTCTTGACTTGAGCAAACACCTCCCCAGCAATGGCGCCAGAAATCCTTCTTGCTACCTCTTGAGCACTGCGTTGGTTTTCCCTTGAAGAGGAAAGGGTGATGCAGCAAAGTAGCGTAAGTATTTCCCTAAGTTTTGAGAACCAAGGTATCAATCCAATATGAGGCTCCTCAAAAGACCCGCGTACCTACACAAACAAACAAGATCCTCGCAACCAACACGATAAAGGGGTTGTCAATCCCTTCATAGTAACTTGCGAAAGTGAGATCTGATAGAGATAATATGATAAGATAAATTATTTTGGTATTTTTATGTTGTAGATTGGAAAGTAAAGATTCCAAATAAAAGTAGATGGGAAACTTATATGATAAAAGATAGACCCGGGGGCCATAGGTTTCACTAAAGGCTTCACTCAAGATAGCATAAGTATTACGGTGGGTGAACAAATTACCGTCGATCAATTGATAGAAAAGTGCATACTTATGAGGTTATCTAGGCATGATCATGTATATAGGCATCACGTCTGCAACAAGTAGACCGAAACGACTCTGCATCTACTACTATTACTCCACACATCGACCGACTCCTGCCTGCATCTAGATTATTAAGTTCATAAGAACAGAGTAACGCATTAAGAAATATGACATGATGTAGAGGGATAAACTCAAGCAATATGATATGAACCCCATCTTTTTATCCTCGATGGCAACAATACAATATGTGCCTTGCTGCCCCTGCTGTCACTGGGAAAGGACACCGCAAGATTGAACCCAAAGCTAAGCACTTCTCCCATTGCAAGAAAGATCAATCTAGTAGGCCAAACCAAACTGATAATTCGAAGAGACTTGCAAAGATAACCAATCATACACAAAAGAATTCAGAGGAGATTCAAATATTTCTCATAGATAAACTTGATCATAAACCCACAATTCATCGGATCTCGAGAAACACACTGCAAAAAGAGTTACATCGAATAGATCTCCAAGAGGATTGAGGAGAACTTGGTATTGAGATTCAAAGAGAGAGAAGAAGCCATCTAGCTAATAACTATGGACCCGAATGTCACATCCCTAGCTCTGGCCTGTCCTGTGCTTGCTTCCATGTGTGCATCATGTCTATATTTTCGAAACTTGAACTGAGGAATTTTGGAAGCCTCAAAAACTTAAATAAAAGAGGGGAAAAAACCCTAGAAATCTCATTCATTGCTCCAAAATGCTCTTCTTAAATGTTTGATAATTTTTGGTAAGGGTTCTGGTCCCAACCCAAATATTGAACATTTTTAAGGAATTATTTTTGGGACTTTGGATTTAATTCATTAGCTATTTGAATTTGAATTATATTCATATAATTAGAATATAATTTCAAATACCCCCGAAAATATTTTATAAGCTTTTGGAAAAGTCCATCTAGCAATATAAAATATTCAGAGGAGTTTTTGGCATTGTTTGAATTATTTTAAATTCAAAACAGTGGCAAAATACATTAAAAAAACAAAACAGATCAGAAATAAAAGACAGAAAAGGAGAGCAGAACCACCTGGACTTACCTGTGAAGGCCACCTGGTGGCCCAACAGGACCGGCCCAGCCCACCTCCTCCCCCTTGTCATCTTCCTCCTCTGCCAGGAGGACGAACAGAGGCGAGGCGTGGCGCGCGCCCGAGAGGCCTCGGCCACCTCCTGCTTCCCCCTGGCCACCTCCTGCTTCCTCTCGTCGCCCTGGACCCTGTCTGCGACGCCACGCACCCTCCCAGGCCTCGCACTCTCCCCGTGCCTTCTCCCCCCTTTCTCTGGCTCCCTCTCTCCTCCACCGAGCGGAGCCCCGTCGCCACCGACGCCGTCCGCCGCGGCCACCACCACCCCCTCTCCTCCCCGACGCGCTCCCGAGCTCCGCAGTGCCTCCCTCGACCTCCTCGACGTCTCACGCGACCAGAAGGGCCCCGAGCAGCCGCCATCATCATCATCTCCAAGCTTCGGCCCCGACGCCCTTCTCCATCGATTCGGCCACTCCGGCGCGCCCCCGAGCCCACTAACCCTCCCTGCAGCCCCGTGGTGAGCCCCTGACCCGATTCCCCCTCTCCCCGTGCCCTACCTCCCTCTCTAGCCGCCGTTCAAAACGAGCCGAGAACCCCACGCCGCCGGCGATGTCCCGCCGTCACTGCAGCCAGCAAGGCTCGAAACCGAGCACGGCACCATGCTCCTAGCATCTTTAGGAGCTCGGCGAGTCCCTTAGCCTTCCCTCCCGTCCTCTGTGGCCTCACCCCGCTCGAACCCGAAGCTCCGGCCGCCGCACTTGCCATCGCCGTCGTCGGCTCCGGCCACCCCAGCCGCGGCCACAGCCACCACTTGACGCGCCGCGTCGCGGACGTTCTAATGAGCCAAACCGCGCGCCAAACCATCGCCCCTAGCTCAAATCCGAGCCGCGCCGCCGTGCGGAATGGTCGCCGCCGGCGATACTCCGGCGACCGCCGACGTGGCATGCTTAATTAGTGTTAATGACCCAACTAATTAAACCCACAGCCACTGACAGTGGGCCCCACCCCTGGTCAAACCCCAGTCAGCGCTGGGTTTGACCGGGATTAGCTCCTGTGTCACTGACGTGTGGCCCCCACACGTCAGGTTTGACCTGAGGCGCCCAGTTGACCCTGCTGACGTCACTGTGACGTGGTGCTGACGCCATAATCATTTCTGGATTTAATATATTCAGGAAATTCCAGAAAATAGCTAAAACTTCAATAAATCATAGAAAATTAACCGTAACTCCAAATTAAATAAATTATATATGAAAAATTATCAGAAAAATTCAAGGAATCCATCTGTACCATTTTCATGCATGTTTGAACAATGGTTGTCCTATGTTTTGGACAAAACCAATAAAGGGCATTTAAATAATCACATATGGAGTTTGAATTTGAATCTTGTATTCAAACCAACCCCATTTAACTTGTTGCTAGTTGCATTAGCTCAAAACACATTCATATTGCCATGTCATAGCATGCATCATTTTGTGCATTGCATTGATTGTGTTTTTCTGTGTTGCCGGTATTTGTCCCCTCTCGATAGACGCGATACCGATGATGTGATCGTTGACACTGATGAAGACTCAATGTTATCTTCAGAAGTGCCAGGAAAGCAAAACCCCCTTGTTCATTCCGATACAATCCCCCTCTCTCGCTCCTGCTCTCTTTTACTGCATTAGGACAACAACGATTCATCTGTTACCTGCTGCGGTAGCTGAACCCCTTTATCCTTTGCATGACCTGTCATTGCCATAGTAAATAGATGAAACCCACTAGCATGAGTAGGAGTTGTTTGAGCCCTGTTGTGCCTACTCATTCATGCTTGTTTGTCACGCCTGCTACTGCTTAGAGTTGAGTCAGGTCTGATTCATCCGGGATGAATCAGAGGTGTGTGAACATGTCCTACTGTGTGTGAGCTAAGTGTGTGAATACGATTTGGTAAAGTTAGCGGTGAGAGGCCATGTAGGAGTACATGGTGGGTTGTCTCATTGCAGCCGTCCTCAGGAACTGAGTTCTGTGTTTGTGATCCATGATTCAGCTACTACCACGCATTGGGCCCGAAACCAATGGACCCTCTCGGCTTCTTGATCACCCTTGTCCTCTGTCCAGGAGTTGCAAGTAGTTTCTGGTGTTTGTAGTATGCTGGAGGCCGTGCGCAGCGCTGACCGTAGGGGTGGGCTGTGATGCGGTAGGCACGTGGCCGGGTAAACCGGGCGCCCGTTTGGTGTCACGGAACCCTGTTCACATCGTTTGGGGCTGTGAGCGAAACTCCGGCCGGATCTCCTCATGGATGGAACCCGAATAGGCGATAAACCTGGACTAGAGACTCGAGTGTTTAGGCAGGCCGTGGCCGACACCCACGTTGGGCTTCCGCTTGAAGGTTGCCGAGTACATGTCATGTAAACGGCGGTAAGTGGTGAGAGCGTGTGTGAAGAAGTACACCCCTGCAGGGTTAACATCATCTATTCGAATAGCCGTGTCCGCGGAAAAGGACTTCTGGGTTGCTTATATCAGTTCATAGACAAGTGAAAGTGGATACTTTAAAATGCGCAAGATAAGCGTGAGTGCTATGGATGGCGTTCTCGTAGGGAGACGGGAGCGGATCCATAGTGGTGTATTGATATGGTGAATATGTGGACTCATGTGCGCCACCTCAAAAGAGTTACTTGCAGTCGTAGTTCAGGATAGCCACCGAGTCAAAGCTGGCTTGCTGCAGTTAAACCCCACCATCCCCTTTGTTGATAATGATGCATATGTAGTTAGTTCTGATGTAAGTCTTGCTGGGTACATTTGTACTCACGTTTGCCTATTTTATGTTTTTGCAGAGAGACTTCGGTCTCACTAGTAGTTCCGCGTGGACTTCGACGTTTAGCTTGTTACCTCAGCTACGATCTTGTGCCCTCGGCAGGATCTGGTAGATAGTCAGGCTTCTCAGCCTTTTTCATTTATAGATGTCTGTACCCAGACATGATAGCTTCCGCTTGTGCTTTGACTTGTATGCTCTGAGTGTTGGGTCATGAGACCCATGTTTGTAATATCTCGCTCCTCGGAGCCTATTAATTAAATACTTGAGTCGTAGAGTCATGTTGTGATGCCATGTTGTATTTGCACATATCGAGCATATTGTGTGTATGTTATTGAAATGCTTGGTATGTGTGGGATCTGACCATCTAGTTGTTTATCTTTAGTAGCCTCTCTTACCGGGAAATGTCTCCTAGTGTTTCCATTGAGCCTTGGTAGCTTGCTACTACTCCGGAACACTTAGGCTGGCCGGCATGTGTCCTTCTTCGTTCCTGTGTCTGTCCCTTCGGGGAAATGTCACGCGATGAATACCGGAGTCCTGTTAGCCCGCTACAGCCCGGTTCACCGGAGTCCTGCTAGCCCAGTGCTACAGCCTGGATTCACTCGCTGATGACCGACACGTTCGATGCTGGGTCATGGATGCCTGTCCCTGTAAGTCTGTGCCACTTTGGGTTTACGACTAGCCATGTCAGCCCGGGCTCCTTATCATATGGATGCTAGCAACACTGTCATATACGTGTGCCAAAAGGCGCAAACAGTCCCAGGCAAAGGTAAGGCGACACCTGTGGGAATACCGTGCGTGAGGCCGCAAAGTGATATGAGGTGTTACATGCTAGGTCGATGTGGCATTGAGTCGGGGTCCTGACAGCATTGGTATCAGAGCTTGACTGCCTGTAGGATTACCAAGCCAAACTGGTCGAAGTTGAGTCTAGAAATGCTTTAGCTATATGTAGGGGAATTGATTGTGGGATGGAACGTAAGGCTCTTTTTACTCCTTATACCTCATGGCCTTCTGATCTGAGTCATCATCTTCTCTTCTACGGGGATTAAGAACTAGGCTATCTCTTCTTTCTATTAGGATCACGTGTTACTAATCAGTGGACTCATAAGATTGTTGGATTTAAGTCTCAGTTCAGTTCCTACTACTTCCGTATGTTAATTGTTGATCTCGAAACCTTGATATTGTGCTTCTGAGTGGTTATGCCACCATTTTTGTGAATGTCTCAAATCTTTTCTGAGCATTTACAGCTGTTATGCTGTCCGAGTCATCCCAGGTTTCTAAGTAGTCTGATGCATTTGCAAATCCTTTCTTCCCGTTTCAATGTTCCCATGGGCCAGATTAACCACACTAATCAGTGAGTTGAGGTACTCCGTTACCTTGACATATATGTTGGAGATATTATTATGACCCTAGGTGTCTTAGAGGATCATCTAGTAATTTAGCCATGATTTGTGTTCCCAGTGTGATGATTCTGGCCATCATTCTCGAAAGCATCCTGTGATGCTACTTAGTAATAGGTATTCTGTTCCTGGGTTCTTGAACCCGAGATTCACTCTACCTACTTCATGTTGATAGTAATTGCTAGTGCCTTTAGGATATTAGTAACCTTTGCGATAGTCCTTGAAGTCCGTGGTATCTTCTTCTTCCAAATACCATGAACTACTTATGGCAGAAGTTCCTCGTTGAACTGAAATATCACAACAGGATTATTCTTGATGAGTTCTCCATTATATATTGTGGCTCTGCCAGTTCTACCTTTCTGCATGGGTTATCCGGAAGAAATATGTTAAACTTCGTTCGACATGCTAATCCATGCATCCACAACTCAGAAAATCATATGTTCTTTTGAGTTGTCCCATCTTAGTTGTTTCCGACCCTCGCCTATCAATTGATAGTCAAGAGTATGCGTGCATTCGTTCGTCGATGCCTATTACCCTTGTGGTCCGCCAAGCCATTCTATTTTAGAATGAATAGGAGAAACAAACTCCAGAATCTCATCCATATCTAGGATTGGGTCAAAGCAATTGTATTCCGCAGATCAAAATGCCAATCCAGCTTCTGGTCTGTTCTACCTTGAAGTATTACCATCTTTATATCAGGAATATCATGGGAATTGCACACCATCTTATGAATTCTTGACGCAGTAATACTTCTGATCATCATTGATAATTTCTCGGTTTCCGTGTTATTGTAACCGGAATGCCGACAAATGAATCATGGCGTGTGAAATCAATACTGCTAGCAACTCCATTGCTTGGTAGTTAAATGGACGATAACCTCATTCTTAGCGTGTCGATTATTGAATCGTCACCCTAAGGTTGATTGTGCTACCTAGTCCTTATTTCTGGTGCACTCTCCGATCAGTGAGTTAGGATAGTGCCAATCCTTGCTTAATTGATCATATCGTCTTGCCCTGAAAAGTAAGATTGTTCTCGAGCTTAGTAACATACCGGTGGTTCATGATATTCCAAATTTCTTCTCGGAAGTATCACCAGGTTGTCGCCTGACCGCTATGTTGATCTTGTGATCAAGTTGGGTTCTTGTGAACCACCTTCTCTCCAAAAATCGGTGTTAGATATCCCTGAGCTAGTTGGTTAAGCTAGACAACAACTTGGAGAGTTGGAAGATAAAAGCTTGCCTGACTTAGTTCGTTCCAAAGGGATATTCTTGTGTAGGGTGTGCTGAAGAAAGATGATATCTTCATCGATTGGTCCTTGTGATCAGTTGCTGGACCTATTGTCTTATCAATCCTTTGATTTGAGTGTGGGCTATCGTCAAATCAAATCAGTACCAACGATGCTCGTAATGTTGTCTTATTCGTGGTTGATCCCTCGAGCATGCACCATTACATCTTTGGTCTGACCAATGCTATCACCGTGTTCACTTAACTATGGAATTCCTTTTAAAAGGAAACCTAGATGAATTGTTGTTGAGCCCATTGGCAACATCCTTATCTCCTCCATGATGTTGTTGAACATTAAGCTAGTGTTGGAAACTTTTGAAAGCATTTTCTTCATGCTAGCTCATGAAGTATTTGTTTGATGAAAGGAGTGACTTCCTCTTATACACGTGCATTTGGTGAAAGTTGCCGCCGTGAATTTGAGAAAAGATTGTTTTGTTTCCTTTGGAATCATCCCAAATCAGTCATGCACACGTGCGAAGTATTCTGTAGTCTGGAGACTTGCAACCTTCATTCTATATGTGTCCCTAGCACACTAAGCCACTGATTGACTTGTTCAAGGAAAAGAAGTCTATGCTTGGGATCTAATCCATGGACTTGCGTAAAGACTTCGATATCCTCGATGATGGTTCTCCACCTGAACTCGGTAGTGTTTAATTATAAGACTGCTACGTGGCCATGCTTGTCTGGGACAACGTGTTCGCATGTGTGTAGCAGAACCAGCTCATGTTTTGGAGCTTACTATCGTAGTTCATTCCCCGAGAATTTCGCAACGTCATCTCGTTGATTTGTGTTGCAAACTTTCATTTTTCTTCCTAGACTCGATGAGTCTGGAATATCCTGACACCAACCAGATCTGAATCTCAGGCAGATATGATGGTTTGGAACATTTCCCAAGAACTATAATATTGGTCCCTCGATAACCGGTAAAGTGGATGTCATGGCCAACACACCCAGCCGGAAGACCTATTATTCTAGTATCTTGTTTGAGGAAGTTGGCCACCTCCCCATAAGGATTTCGTAGGATTTACCTCTGTAACTGTACCTTATGGATTCTGTTGCTCCCGAAGTCCGACCTTTACTTGATGTTCTAGTTATCAAACCATATCTATGAATGGGTTACACTAGCACGTCAAGGAGAACATTAGAAGCGGAGTGCTAAATGTCTCTCGGTCGATCATCCAGATTTTGTTTCCTTAGCCTCGCTAAGGTGAAATCTGAGAAAGTGTTATCTTCCTTTGCATCTGCATCATCCATCATCATTCATCATGGTAGCAAGTTGTGTTGCCAGGACCCTTGACACGGATGTTGATAAAACCTTGATGATTGTGGAAACGCTCAAGTTCTTGAGAGCACGCACAAGCGCTACGTGTTATCATCGGCACTAACTGGGATTACTCTCAGTTTCCTCGGTTATGCTATGACCTTTCAAACAGTGAATTCACTCGCTATTGTTGGGTTCTTCCCCAGTTACCAGAATTATTCCCAGCATTTGCATTCTGTTCCCAGCTTGCACCGCCATTGTGCCATTCTACCATGGGTCTCTTCCATTTCCGGTGATAAGCAAAATCATCCATTACGTTGCCTTCAACAAGGTAATCCACATCATCCAAGTCTGAGTATGCCATTCTACCGACCCCCTCCAAACGATCGCTCGAGATTTGCCTTAGGCTGATATAGAGAGTCTTAATGATCTCTATATCAAAGGTAATTCTTTTTGCCACTTAAGGGGAGATATCTACGAGTCTCGGTTCCGAAGGTGTCTCGTTGTGGTATCATGGCAACTCAACTCCTCGCTACGTTGACAACCGTTCACCACCTTTTTAGGTGTGGAATCGTTGTCCACCTAGTGAACCTTCGTCATCCGTTTCTCTCCACCCCTCTTGATGTGTATCTCGTGTCTCAACCCGAGAGATGGTCCTATGTCTCATTCCGTGAGTTGTTCGATCTTCGAGAAGATCGACCCTTCTAGGGTCTCCTTCTTTCCTCCATGTCATGTTGACAGGATTTCCCAGAGCAGGACTTCAAGACAAAGATGGTGATCGAATCAACGTTCCAATGAAGGGCAACCTGGATCGTGAAGATTATGTTAGGTTGCGTTCCCCATCGTCTTACCCTACACTTGAATCTCGGGACGAGATTTTTGTTTAGTGGGGGTGAGTTGTCACATCCCTAGCTCTGGCCTGTCATGTGCTTGCTTCCATGTGTGCATCATGTCTATATTTTCGAAACTTGAACTGAGGAATTTTGGAAGCCTCAAAAACTTAAATAAAAGAGGGGCAAAAACCCTAGAAATCTCATTCATTGCTCCAAAATGCTCTTCTTAAATGTTTGATAATTTTTGGTAAGGGTTCTGGTCCCAACCCAAATATTGAACATTTTTAAGGAATTATTTTTGGGACTTTGGATTTAATTCATTAGCTATTTGAATTTGAATTATATTCATATAATTAGAATATAATTTCAAATACCCCCGGAAATATTTTATAAGCTTTTGGAAAAGTCCATCTAGCAATATAAAATATTCAGAGGAGTTTTTGGCATTGTTTGAATTATTTTAAATTCAAAACAGTGGCAAAATACATTAAAAAAAACAAAACAGATCAGAAATAAAAGACAGAAAAGGAGAGCAGAACCACCTGGACTTACCTGTGAAGGCCACCTGGTGGCCCAACAGGACCGGCCCAGCCCACCTCCTCCCCCTTGTCATCTTCCTCCTCTGCCAAGAGGACGAACAGAGGCGAGGCGTGGCGCGCGCCCGAGAGGCCTCGGCCACCTCCTGCTTCCCCCTGGCCACCTCCTGCTTCCTCTCGTCGCCCTGGACCCCGTCCGCGACGCCACGGACCCTCCCAGGCCTCGCACTCTCCCCGTGCCTTCTCCCCCCTTTCTCTGGCTCCCTCTCTCCTCCACCGAGCGGAGCCCCGTCGCCACCGACGCCGTCCGCCGCGGCCACCACCACCCCCTCTCCTCCCCGACGCGCTCCCGAGCTCCGCAGTGCCTCCCTCGACCTCCTCGACGTCTCACGCGACCAGAAGGGCCCCGAGCAGCCGCCATCGTCATCATCTCCAAGCTTCGGCCCCGGCGCCCTTCTCCGTCGATTCGGCCACTCCGGCGCGCCCCCGAGCCCACTAACCCTCCCTGCAGCTCCGCGGTGAGCCCTTGACCCGATT
>NC_041389.1:359352506-359377707 GCF_002162155.2 Triticum dicoccoides
CGAGCGGAGCCCCGTCGCCACCGACGCCGTCCGCCGCGGCCACCACCACCCCCTCTCCTCCCCGACGCGCTCCCGAGCTCCGCAGTGCCTCCCTCGACCTCCTCGACGTCTCACGCGACCAGAAGGGCCCCGAGCAGCCGCCATCGTCATCATCTCCAAGCTTCGGCCCCGGCGCCCTTCTCCGTCGATTCGGCCACTCCGGCGTGCCCCCGAGCCCACTAACCCTCCCTGCAGCCCCGCGGTGAGCCCCTGACCCAATTCCCCCTCTCCCTGTGCCCTACCTCCCTCTCTAGCCGCTGTTCACAACGAGCCGAGAACCCCACGCCGCCGGCGATGTCGCCGCCGTCACTGCAGCCAGCAAGGCTCGAAACCGAGCACGGCACCGTGCTCCTAGCATCTTCAGGAGCTCGGCGAGTCCCTTAGCCTTCCCTCCCGTCCTCTGTGGCCTCGCCCCGCTCGAACCCGAAGCTCCGTCCGCCGCACTTGCCATCGCTGTCGTCGGCTCCGGCCACCCCAGCCGCGGCCACAGCCACCGCTGGACGCGCCGCGTCGCGGACGTTCTAATGAGCCAAACCGCGCGCCAAACCATCGCCCCTAGCTCAAATCCGAGCCGCGCCGCCGTGCGGAATGGTCGCCGCCGGCGATACTCCGGCGACCGCCGACGTGGCACGCTTAATTAGTGTTAATGACCCAACTAATTAAACCCACAGCCACTGACAGTGGGCCCCACCCCTGGTCAAACCCCAGTCAGCGCTGGGTTTGACCGGGATTAGCTCCTGTGTCACTGACGTGTGGCCCCCGCACGTCAGGTTTGACCTGAGGCGCCCAGTTGACCCTGCTGACGTCACTGTGACGTGGTGCTGACGCCATAATCATTTCTGGATTTAATATATTCAGGAAATTCCAGAAAATAGCTAAAACTTCAATAAATCATAGAAAATTAACCGTAACTCCAAATTAAATAAATTATATATGAAAAATTATCAGAAAAATTAAAGGAATCCATCTGTACCATTTTCATGCATGTTTGAACAATGGTTGTCCTCTGTTTTGGACAAAACCAATAAAGGGCATTTAAATAATCACATATGGAGTTTGAATTTGAATCTTGTATTCAAACCAACCCCATTTAACTTGTTGCTAGTTGCATTAGCTCAAAACACATTCATATTGCCATGTCATAGCATGCATCATTTTGTGCATTGCATTGATTGTGTTTTTCTGTGTTGCCGGTATTTGTCCCCTCTCGATAGACGCGATACCGATGATGTGATCGTTGACACTGATGAAGACTCAATGTTATCTTCAGAAGTGCCAGGCAAGCAAAACCCCCTTGTTCATTCCGATACAATCCCACTCTCTCGCTCCTGCTCTCTTTTACTGCATTAGGACAACAACGATTCATCTGTTACCTGCTGCGGTAGCTGAACCCCTTTATCCTTTGCATGACCTGTCATTGCCACAGTAAATAGATGAAACCCACTAGCATGAGTAGGAGTTGTTTGAGCCCTATTGTGCCTACTCATTCATGCTTGTTTGTCATGCCTGCTACTGCTTAGAGTCGAGTCAGGTCTGATTCATCCGGGATGAATCAGAGGTGTGTGAACATGTCCTACGGTGTGTGAGCTAAGCGTGTGAACACGATTTGGTAAAGGTAGCGGTGAGAGGCCATGTAGGAGTACATGGTGGGTTGTCTCATTGCAGCCGTCCTCAGGAACTGAGTTCTGTGTTTGTGATCCATGATTCAGCTACTACCATGCATTGGGCCCGAAACCAATGGACCCTCTCGGCTTCTTAATCACCCTTGTCCTCTGTCCAGGAGTTGCAAGTAGTTTCTGGTGTTTGTAGTATGCTGGAGGCCGTGGGCAGCGCTGACCGTAGGGGTGGGCTGTGATGCGGTAGGCACGTGGCACGGTGTACCAGGCGCCCGTTTGGTGTCTCGGGAACCCTGTTCACATCGTTTGGGGCTGTGAGCGAAACTCCGGCCGGATCTCCTCATGGATGGAACCCGAATAGGCGATAAACCTGGACTAGAGACTCGAGTGTTTAGGCAGGCCGTGGCCGACACCCACGTTGGGCTTCCGCTTGAAGGTTGCCGAGTACATGTCGTGTAAACGGCGGTAAGTGGTGAGAGCGTGTGTGAAGAAGTACACCCCTGCAGGGTTAATATGATCTATTCGAATAGCCGTGTCCGCGGAAAAGGACTTCTGGGTTGCTTATATCAGTTCATAGACAAGTGAAAGTGGATACCCTAAAATACGCAAGATAAGCGTGAGTGCTATGGATGGCGTTCTCGTAGGGAGACGGGAGCGGTTCCATAGTGGTGTATTGATATGGTGAATATGTGGACTCGTGTGCGCCACCTCAAAAGAGTTACATTGCAGTCGTAGTTTAGGATAGCCACCGAGTCAGAGCTGGCTTGCTGCAGTTAAACCCCACCATCCCCTTTGTTGATAATGATGCATATGTAGTTAGTTCTGATGTAAGTCTTGCTGGGTACATTTGTACTCACGTTTGCCTATTTTATGTTTTTGCAGAGAGACTTCGGTCTCACTAGTAGTTCCGCGTGGACTTCGACGTTTAGCTTGTTACCTCAGCTACGATCTTGTGCCCTCGGCAGGATCTGGTAGATAGTCAGGCTTCTCAGCCTTTTTCATTTATAGATGTCTGTACCCAGACATGATAGCTTCCGCTTGTGCTTTGACTTGTATGCTCTGAGTGTTGGGTCATGAGACCCATGTTTGTAATATCTCGCTCCTCGGAGCCTATTAATTAAATACTTGAGTCGTAGAGTCATGTTGTGATGCCATGTTGTATTTGCACATATCGAGCATATTGTGCGTATGTTATTGAAATGCTTGGTATGTGTGGGATCTGACCATCTAGTTGTTTATCTTTAGTAGCCTCTCTTACCGGGAAATGTCTCCTAGTGTTTCCATTGAGCCTTGGTAGCTTGCTACTGCTCCGGAACACTTAGGCTGGCCGGCATGTGTCCTTCTTCGTTCCTGTGTCTGTCCCTTCGGGGAAATGTCACGCGATGAATACCGGAGTCCTGTTAGCCCGCTACAGCCCGGTTCACCGGAGTCCTGCTAGCCCAGTGCTACAACCTGGATTCACTCGCTGATGACCGACACGTTCGATGCTGGGTCATGGATGCCTGTCCCTGTAAGTCTGTGCCACTTTGGGTTTACGACTAGCCATGTCAGCCCGGGCTCCTTATCATATGGATGCTAGGGACACTGTCATATACGTGTGCCAAAAGGCGCAAACGGTCCCGGGCAAAGGTAAGGCGACACCTGTGGGAATACCGTGCGTGAGGCCGCAAAGTGATATGAGGTGTTACATGCTAGGTCGATGTGGCATTGAGTCGGGGTCCTGACACCGAAGGTCTGTGGTAAACTACTCACAACTCATCGGAGAGGCCTTGGATATGATGTGGAGGCCCTCAATGGATGATTCCCCCTTCGACGGAGCGCCGGTGAAGGCTCCACGATGGGATCTCGCAGATGCAGAAGGTTGCGGCGGTGGAAATAGTTTTTCGTGGTGCTCCTGGATGTTCTCGGGGTACGTGGATATATATAGGAGAAAGAAGTAGGTCGGTGGAGCCACGAGGGACCCATGATGGTGGGGGCGTTGTCGGTGTCAAAACCGGCGGATCTCAGGTAGGGGGTCCCGAACTATGCGTCTAAGGCTAATGGTAACAGGAGACAGGGGACACGATGTTTTACCTAGGTTCAGGCCCTCTCGATGGAGGTAATACCCTACTTCCCGCTTGATTGATCTTGATGATATGAGTATTACAAGAGTAGATCTACCATGAGATCGTAGAGGCTAAACCCTAGAAGCTAGACTATGATTATGATTGTTCTTGTCCTACGGACTAAACCCTCCAGTTTAAATAGACACCGGAGGGGGATACGGTTACACAGAGTCGGTTACAGAGAAAGAAATCTACATATCTGAATTGCAAAGCTTGCCTTCCACGCAAAGGAGAGTCCCATCCGGACACGGGACGAAGACTTAAATCTTGTATGTTCATAGTTCAACAGTCCGGCCAAAGTATATAGTCCGGCTGTCCGAGGACCCCTTAATCCAGGACTCCCTCAGTAGCCCCTAAACCAGGCTTCAATGATGATGAGTTCGGCACGCAGATTGTCTTCGCCATTGCAAGGCGGGTTCCTTCTCTGAATACTCCATAGAAGATTTTGAACACAAGAATCGTGTCCGTCTCTGCAAAAAAAAATTCCACACACCACCGTAGAGAGCACAATATTCCACAAATCTAATCTGCTGACAACTTTTCATAGCATGACGTCACGCCATGACCAAGTCTTTATTTGAACCGTTTTCACCACCAGCCACTACACGTGCTACGAGGCGGTTTCATTGGCACATCTTGTCGAAGCAGAGATCGTGTTCCCCTTATCACGGGATTCTCATCAATACAGGTGTAGGTAACCCAACCGTGTTTGTTTAATATGACTCCTCGATTTTAGGCAAGTCCCAAACGGTCACGCAGGGGACGCTTGATATTCGTCCTCTTTATAAGGGGGCCAAGGCCTGTCCTTTTCTTCACACGCTCGATCCTCCCTCCTGCACCTCGAGTTCCAACACCCAACGCTCAAGCTAGGCTCTTCGAACCTTCAACCATGTCCGGATCCAACCTTCAAGGCCGGTGGATGGCCTCTCTGTCATAGAGGAGGACATAAAGAAGCTTAGGGAGGCCAGGTATCTCACCGCCAAAATCTTGCACAGGCTGCGTGCCCAAGGGCGGGTCATCCCCACTCCCGAACCCAACGAGAGTGTCGTATTTATTTCCCACTTCCTCCGAGGGCTAGGTTTTAGTCTTGATCCCTTCATGAGAGGGCTCATGTTCTATTACGGGCTAGATTTCCACGATCTAGCTCCGGACTCCATCCTTCTCATATCGTCATTTATGGTCGTGTGTGAAGCCTTCCTCCGCATCAACCCCCCACTTCGGCCTATGGCTCAAGACTTTCAATGTGAGGTCGAAGGTGATCAACGGGCGTCACGCAGAGTGCGGAGGCGCTATAATAAGCAAAGGCGCCGATGCTCCATGGCCGAAGGGTTCTTCACAGAAAGTTTTGACTTATGGCAACGGGGGTGGTTTTACATCACAGCTCCCCAAGGTACAAAGCGGGCGGCCGCTTGGGCCCTCCGCCGCAGCTGGTGTCATGGGTCAACAAGGTGCTGGACTGGGGGCCTGTTAATGACGTGCTGACACTGCAAAGCCGCATCCGAGACCTTCTTAAGAAGGATGTCAGTCTTGTCAAGATAATGCAAGTAATGCTGGTTCGTCAGGTCCTGCCCTGCCAACGTCGACCTCTCCGTATGTGGGAGTTCAACCCGGAAGGACCGCGAACCGTTCAACAATTCTTCAGCATGACGCTCAAAGAGATGTATGGGTCTTTCTTCGGATCACGAATAAAGTGTCCAGATACCACCGAGGATGTGGGTCTCAACTTCAACCGTCCGAATACCCAAGTAAGTAATTCCGCTACCGAACACACCGTCCTTTATGTTTGTTATAACAGCATTCTGAAAAATTGTTCTCCGTCAGGACTGGATAAGGAAGCCGGAGTGGACTAGGTGTTCGGCCCCTCTCCCCGAAGGTTCGCCGGATCCTCTATTGATCAGGATGCTTGAGCGCACACCATATCAGGTGCCATCAGGAGAAGATGAGGGGAGGAATAGGGAAGCCACCGATGGGCTTCATACTTTAAACATCCAAATCGGGGGAATAAGTGCCTCCACGAAGAAGGATAATTGGGGAGGTGAATCTGAAATCCCCTCCCCTCACGATAAGAAAAGGGCCGCCTCTGAAGACTTGGAGATGGAGGTTTCCAAACGAGGAAAGAAAACCTCGCCAGGGGGCCCTGCCCAGAGGGCGTCCTTACCGCACAGCACCCGCAACGGGGCCAGCCCTCAACCGAGCTGTAAGTGAAAAAAGGTACTTTGGTAAGTATATCCTGTTTTGTCTCTGAGTAATAACCGGGACATATTTGTTGCAGTCCGGCTCGTAGCCCTTCTCCACAGAGTTCGTCTTCGGGGGATCTTCTTCCGGAGATGATGGAGAGCGAAACGCCTCCTCCTGCCTTCCCGCCACATGGGGCGGACGACCCGAGGTGTCGTCACGGTGGATTTCTCCTGATCCGACAAGGCCAGAAGTTGACACTTCAGCTGCCCAAAGTCCAGAACATCCGGCTCCCAAGGAGAGCTTCACAAAGAGTCCAGGATTGTCTGGCACACAGCCGGACACACTGATGGGTCTTCTGGAGCGAGCGGCCCTCTCAGAGACACATCATGCCTTAATGGGTATGGTGGTTGAGAGGATTTCATCTGCCAAAAATGGTTTGAATGAAGCTTTTACGAGTCTACTAAGAGGCTTTGAGGTACACAAAAAGTAATATATGTATTTTTGATGGTACCGCACATCCTAGGTGTGCTTTGTATAAATAGTAGCCCCTAAGACTCTGTTTTCCATCCGAAGGTGGCAAACATAGGATCATAATCTCTGGTAATAATCGCACTGCTTTATGTGCAGGCGGTTGAGGGTCCGGCGATTGACCGGACTGCTGATTTTTCCAAACTGAAGCGGCACCTTGACATGGCCGATGCCGACATCGCTCTGGTTAACAAGTGGCTTGACGGGGCCCGGGGTATGTATGTTCAACTTGTCAGCAAATGTTTTAAGAGGAGCATGATGCTAGTATCTATAATATGTTGTGACTGCGGATGGAGCTGCTGCCGTAGAGACCCTTCGGGCGGAGCTTGCCCTAGCCAAGGAGCAAGCCCGAATAAGTGATGCGGCCGCTCTAAAGGCGGTCGAAGAGTTAAGAGCCGAACAGGTTGCTCATCGACAGAGCAAAGAGAAGATAGCCCAGATGGCTGTTGAGCTGAAAGATGCCACCGACCGCCATAAGCTCCTTAAAAAGGAAAACCAAGCGAAAGCGGCTGACCTGAAGAAGGCCCTGGAGCCAGCGAAGGAAACCGCTCTGAAATGAGGGGGATAAGGGAGGAGCTTCGTGAAGCCGGAGATATCACGGCTGGGAGGCCCTATTTGTTGCGGATG
The DNA here is from genome assembly GCF_002162155.2 of Triticum dicoccoides. NCBI lineage: Eukaryota > Viridiplantae > Streptophyta > Magnoliopsida > Poales > Poaceae > Triticum > Triticum dicoccoides. Next base: position 359,359,600 of record NC_041389.1, read on the forward strand.
AAGTTCGGAGACCCGAAGTATGCCCCTCTGGATCAGTTGTGCGCGCTGCGGACGCGTATGCGGACCTAGCAAAGAGTGCTACTGATGCGACCGAATTTTACAAAGATCGGAAAGACCATAAGTTAGAAAGGTTATTCTGGTCGCAGTTCAGTGCCTCGACGCGTCTGCTGCCGTTGAGTGAAAGGATGGCCGCATGGGCCGAGCTCCATAGGTTGGCCGGGCTTGCTACGAGGTCTACCGTGGATAATCTTTGGCCACGGGGACTAAGGCTGGACAGTTATTTTGGATTAGTGCAACAATTCCTTGGTGTTGTGTTGCATATCGATGATGTGAAGAGGTCGGCCTGCATAGAGGGTGCCCGGATGGCTCTTGCCTGTGTTAAAACATACTGGGCAGGGATGGAAACCACCGCTATTGCAACCCGGGGTCCTGCTAGAGGCCAGGACCCGGCCGAGCACTATTTTGAAGAAGTCTTAGAAGGCGCCCATTTGATAGAGGCTCGATGCTTGAAGAGTGCCATGTTTGAGTGACATGTATCTCAGTTGTAAAAACAATGCTATTTTGATTATAGAGGTTGTATTTATACTTTTGCCCGAAAGTATTAGAGTGCCTCCTGTGCGGCCGTTTATGTATGTATATAACCTGGAAGTTTGCAGTCGTCGGCTTCAGCCCCCACGCAAATAACGCGGGGGTGTTCGAGAAAATGCATAGTCACACTTGATCCAATGTCTTGGTCCGTTAAGTTGGTGGTAGTGTGGCGAACCAGGCAATCGGACTATATAGCTTTAACACTTTCACTTAGCCATAGGAGTTTGACAGTGGGGCTACTATATAGCCCCTAGTACTTCCGCGTTCATCCGAATATGGTGCGTATGTACGTGAACGGGAAACTGGTCCTTTGTTAATGCGGAGGAATCGCGAAGATTCCATTGAGACATCGAGTAGTTAACCAGTCTCGTGTTGTGTCATGACAGTCAGTTTTCAGCTTTCTCTACTGAGGTGCTCATCCAGATGAACCAGGGCACAATCGCAGTAGTTCTCCCGGTGCCGCCTTAGCCGATAGAGCGGAACGTAAGGTAGCAAAACACGGGAGCCGGGCAAACCCAACATTTGACCGAAAACATGATTCGGAGCTGATGCATATAAGGCCAAACTCGCGACACCGAACACTCCCTAAGGTATTCGAACTTTACAACATATACTAGGCTGAATAACACCCTCAATAATGAGCCCTATGTTTCCAGGTACATGCATTAGTCTGGCGTGACAAAGTGTCAAGAACGCCATTATCCCTCCTGGTTGTGTTAAGTATCCGGAGGGGAAGAAGCAACAAGAGACATTAAAAAAGGTTTACGCAGGGTCTTAATCTAAAAAGAAACCTTTGAGCGGGGCCCTGCTGCACGTCTGCGCATTTATCTCCTTTGTGCCGTATCCTGGAAGGGTGTAGCACGATGATCATCTATAAAAAGGGGAAAACCCAGGTGAAAGACTTCGTGCGAAGAGTTGGTTAATCTGAATGAACCATGAAAATGCAATATGCTATTGTATTAATGGTGTCGAGCCAAACTATGGGCTTCTTTTTTAGCAGCCCCTAGCACCACTTGGGGGTATCCCCAGCTCAGGTTTATCTAGGCTGTTACATCTGGTGGAGAGCCGGACTCATCTAACCGTGTCCATGGTCTTGACGACCGACCATTTATTCAAGTTGGAGGGGCCGCTCAGTGTTCGGCTGCTAGAGCCGCCACATATTCTTATGCACGTAAGGAACGCTCTGTATTTCCGCTAACTGTGATGACGCTGCGTGGACCGGACATCTTAAATTTAAGATAGGCATAGTGCGGTACTACATTGAAACGAGCGAAGGCCGTTCTTCCATGTAGTTCCTGATAGCCGCTTCGGAATGAAGCGATGTCGAAGATTAGTTGTTCGCTTCTGAGGTTGTGAGGAGAACCGAATACAACCTCTAGTACTAGAGAGCCCGTACAGCGGGCCTCGACGCCTGGTATTACTCCTTTAAAGGTAGTATTGCTTTGGTTGATTCTTGACGGGTCTATCCCCATTTTGCAGACAGTGTCCTGATATATCAGGTTTAGACTACTGCCGCCGTCCATAAGGACTCGGGTGAGATGGTATCCATCAATTATTGGGTCGAGCACCAAGGCAGACGATCCTCCGTGCCGAATACTAGTTGGATGATCCCTGCGATCAAAGGTGATCAGGCAGGTCGACCAGGGATTCAATTTGGGGGCGACGGACTCCACAGCGTTTACGTCTCGGAGTGCGCGTTTGCGCCTACTCTTTGGAATGTGAGTTACGTAAATCATATTCACTATTTTGACTTCTGGTGGGAATTTTTTCTGTCCCCCAGTGTTCGGCTAGCAAGGCTCATCCTTGTCTTCACTTGGCGTCTGCCTCCCCTTGTGTTCGACATTTAGCTTGCCGGCCTGCTTGAAAACCCAGCACACTCTGTGGGTGTTATTTGTAGGTTTTTCAGGTGTGCCATGGATCTGACATAATTTGTCTAGAATCTTATTTAGGCTAGATGGTCCTTCTCTGTTGCCTTTAAATGGATTCTTCCGTTGACTGGATCGGGAGCCCCTGAATCCGGCTTTGACTATCCTATTTTCTAGGTTGTCTTCATTGTTTCGACGCTTATTTTTATTGCGTCATGCCTTCCCGTTGCAATCCCTGACTTCGGATGTACCCGGGTCAATGGTGCCGCAATGGGCCAGCCAACTGTCCTCGCCCGCGCAAAAGCGGGTCATGAGGATTGTTAAGGCTGCCATTGTCCTCAGTTTTTCCTGACCGAGGTGTCTGGCGAGCCATTCGTCCCTGATACTGTGCTTGAAGGCCGCTAAGGCTTCGGCATCGGGCAGTCGACGATTTGATTCTTCTTAGTAAGAAATATGTTCCAAAGTTTGCAGGCTGACTCTCCGGGCTATTGAATTATGTGACTTAAGTCGTCTGCATCCGGAGGTCCGACATAGGTCCCTTGAAAATTGGCCCTAAAAGCATCCTCAAGTTCTTCCCAACTTCCAATTGAGTTTTCAGGGAGGCTTTTCAACCAGTGCCGAGCTGGTCCTTTCAACTTGAGGGGTAGGTACTTAATGGCGTGGAGATCATCTCCGCGAGCCATGTGGATGTGAAGGATAAAGTCCTCAATCCAGACCCCAGGGTCTATCGTTCCGTCATATGCCTCTATATTCACGGGTTTAAATCCTTCCGGAAAGTCATGGTCCAGCACCTCATCGGTGAAGCACAGGGGGTGTGTGGCACCCCTGTATTTGGGCGTGTCGTGGCATGCTGTCGATGGTTGTTGTGTTCGGTGCTGATTCCTAGCTGGTATTCAATCAATGTGATCGTTTTGGTGGCTCTAATCCTGTGTTGAAGCGCACTTCCTAGATCCATAGATGGACCTGGCCATACTGAACTTTTTGTCCAGGAGCTCACGTAAATCGTGTGCTGACTTGTGTGCGGCATCATTAGCCATCCTGTCGCAGCCACGGGGTGGTTGGTCCGGCTGATCGGTCATTTTCGGCTGAATGGGCTCTATGGCCTCGTCATCGAATTCGGGCAGCAGCTTGCGCTTTGGATAGCTCCTTGTGTGGCGATCGGCACCGTATTTCTCTTCAGTGTCGAGCACTTTGTTCCACCTACGGTTGAGCGTATCCTGCGCGGCTTTAAGCCTTTGCTTATGCTTCTTTAGGCTCCTCGCGGTGGCAATAAGCCTTCTATGGAGGTTCTCTTGTTCCAAGTGTTTTTCTGGGATGATGAGTGCATCATCGTCCGGACTGTTCTCCTCTCTGGAGACAGGTTGGTCAATTTTACCATTGGGATCTGCGTCATCTGATGTCGACTCTGTATTATGTTCGCCGTCCCCTGGCTCATCCTGCTCCATCGCTGGGTCCATGGGGTCGTCGTTTCCTTTGGAGTCGACCGGGGTATTTTTCTTTCCTGCGTTGTTGTCCCTGCTTTTACTATGGCGGGATTTAGAGCGGCACCTACGGCGCCGCTTTGGTGGCTTATTGAGGGGATTATCCTTCGTTGCATCATCACCATCGCCTTCTTTTGGTGTGTCCACCATATATATATATATATATATATATATATATATATATATATATATATATATATATATATATATATATATATATATATATATATATATATATATATATCATATGATGAGGTGGCACTCCAGCGCCCAGTGGGCGGTGGTTCCTGTTCTTCTCCTGCATCGTCGTAAATACCGTCGACGTCTTCGGAGTCAAAATCGAGTGTGTCGGTTAAGTCATCGACAGTGGCTATGAAGTGGGTGGTGGGTGGGGAAAAAAATTCTTCGTCGTCCGCTTCCCACTTGAGCCGAACATAGTTCGGCCAGGAATCTTCTGACAAGGAAAGAGAACTTAATGAATTTAGCACATCACCCAAGGGCGAGTGCTGAAAAATATCCATGGAGGTGAACTCCATGACCGGTAGCCAATTAGATTCGATAGGCATTGACGTACGCGGTTCCGATCCTGTAGCCGGAGACGATTCCGAGGGTCCAATCACACCCTCCTCACAAGAGGTGGGATCAGTGTTCAGCTCCAACGCCGATAACTGTGCGGCCTCCGGGGAGGGGTCCATCCACCCGTCCTCGGAAGGCGTGATCTGCTCCGGATTGATTCCCGGGGCCGCCACAGGTGTGATCTCCCGAACATGGTTTGATGGCAGATGTAAGTCATGCTCGTCATGATGGTCCGGCGTACCTGACATGGGCTCGAATCCGTCGAAGATCAACTCTCCGCGGACGTCGGCAGTATAGTTCGAGCTTCGAAACCTGACATGATGGCCAGGGGCGTACCTATCAATCTGCTCCAGGTGGCCAAGCGAGTTGGCCCGCAGTACGAAGCCGCCGAATATGAAGATCTGTCCGGGAAGGAAAACCTCCCCCTGGACCATGTCGTTGAAGATGATTGAAGGAGCCATCAAGCCTTACCGCGATGACATAGTGGAACTCTCAATGAAAGCACAATTGTCGGTGTCAAAACCGGCAGATCTCGGGTAGGGGGTTCCGAACTGTGCATCTAAGGCTAATGGTAATAGGAGACAGGAGACACGATGTTTTACCCAGGTTCGGGCCCTCTCGATGGAGGTAATACCCTACTTCCTGCTTGATTGATCTTGATGATATGAGTATTACAAGACTTGATCTACCACGAGATCGTAGAGGCTAAACCCTAGAAGCTAGCCTATGATTATGACTTTTCTTGTCCTACGGACTAAACCCTCTGGTTTATATAGACATCGGAGGGGGCTAGTGTCGGGGATATGCCCCGCGGCGTAAAACAACGGGAGCGGATGCAGTATTAATCCAAAGCCGGCCACGTCGCAGGAAAGAGTACGGAGCGGTACAAAAAAAAGGGAAGGAAATCCACGACCCGAAGAGGGACGTGGGACACGGACTCAGTTTGGCCTCGCTGGCTTAATGTAGGACATGGAATCGGTTTCGCCTCGCTAGCCACCGCACCGGCCTCGTTTCCACCTCTGCCGCACGCAGTCTTGAGTCGCCGCCTCCGTGGCTGGCTTCGCCTCGCCCTCGCGGAATCCCTAGGCCCAGCTCGCATCCGCCGCGGTTGACCCGGCCCTTCAAGAGCTAGAAGTGGCCCGCGTCAGTACAGGTACCCTTGGTGCACGAGGTCAGTGGTCACTGGTGAACCGGCCAGAAGCCAGTAGCACCAGGATCGCGTGTGCATGTCTGTTGTACTACCATTACTACCTCAACCAAGGCACACGTCTCATCCCCCAAGGAAAAAAGAAAAGAAAACCGTGAAGAAGCAATCAGAGTACTCAAAGTTACTGCCTACGGACGTAATCAGGTGCACTCGTCTCCGTTAAATTGCTCTGTGTATTAAATTTTCACTATACAAAATATATGTGGTCTGCTCGTGCTATTTTATACTCGCAGATCTATTCAGCTCAAGAGTTTTTGCTGGCATTTTTTATTGCATCGTTTTCAACGATCTTCCAAATCGCCGCTTTGCTGGCCCTACAACCCTAAAACCACCGGCTGCTATCACCAGATCCGCTCGTCTGTTGGTTCCACTCCGCTACGCTGGAACCATCGTGTTTAAACCGCCGCTGTCAGGGGAACGCCAGCTTCAAGTCTCGAGGGAATCAGTACTGCTGCTACTATGTCCTACAAGATCTAAGGAATAAACCAACGTGACTAGTGCTGGTACTCCATATTGGGCTGATTTTCTTCCGAGATCAGTTTGCATGAAGTACACACATGTGGAAACTAGCTACGCACTAATGGCCATGCCCACATGCATCCAAAAAATAAATCAAGTGTTATTTCTCCTATGCATGTTTTTTTAGTATATTTTAATTACTCTGAGCACAACTACTCTGCTCTAAGGTATTTTTTATATGCAGGAGAATTATTCATTACAAAGTGGTGTTATACCACGGATGCCCGTTCGCCCTCGTGACCGGTTCACGCGTCCGCATTGGTTTACAGTACAGAGGACAACTTGCTCGCCCGCACCGGTTTACAACACCGCGGCCGGATCATCCGTCTGCTCGTCTGGCCGACTCAGCCGTGATTAATTTTAGCATCACTGTGGTGATCGTCAACTCCATGGCGGATAATTTCTGGCCTAACACATCAGGTGATATCCATCTAATATATATTTTATTAGTGCATATTATTTTTGTCAAAAAGCAGTTTATCTTTGCCTTGGTCTGCAATATTGTATGCAGGACAATTATTCATTATAAACGTGGTTTATACCATGGGTACGAAGCACGCGCTGGCAACGTCCTGCCCGGTGTTCGTCCGTGCCACATTACACGGTGAATGGACGCGTGCAAGACGCCGCCCTTACGGCACAGTTTACATCAACTTGCCGGGACCGTGCCTGCGTTTGACTCGCCCGTCCGAACCGGTTTACAACGCCGCGACCGACTCATTTGTCTGTGCGGCCTCTGATGCTGCGGTCATATTTTCCGCCCGTCTCTCGTGACCTGGTCTACATCAACATACCGGGCCGCACCTGTCTGCATGAGCTGTTTATTGAGTATGAGCAAGTCACAGCTTGGGTAGCCCGGTTTTCTTTCAACAAAAAGGAGGCAAATTATCATATACTATCAACCGCTGTTTGCACTGGATGGCTCAATGGGCAGGCGCACAAGTCGCCGCCACTACAGTTTGGTTAACTTCAAATCGCCAGTTGGAAGGAACCATTGGCCGAGTTGCTGACATGGCTCATACGGGATCATTTATAACCCGCCGCAGTCACCTCAACCTTCTGTGGATTTACATCGTGCTATTAACACCAATGATATACAAGTTATGTCGGTTTATATCATGGTCAAATATGAAGAGTTTCAAGCCAACTCCTCGAGTCACCTTGAGACTCGGGGGCTACGATGATATGACGCAACAAGTCTTGCCAGTTTGAGCAAATTTAAAAACCCCAGGACAATGGAGGGGAAGATAACCCGGTCCCAGAGGCTACTGTTATTTGAAGGCCGTCAGAAAATTTCCGGCTTAGGAAGTATATGACAGTTACAAAATCCCGGCTCAATGAAGAAGTTCCGGGTCATCAGAAAAGATTCCGGTTTAAAATCCGGCTCAAGGAAGCCAGTCTCACTGAAGCTCTCAAATCCGGTTTAAGAATTTCCGGTTCAAAAATGAATTAACTTCTCGCAAGTTCGAGTTTAAAGGCCGTCAGAAAATATCCGGCTGAAAATGAAGATTCCGGTTTAAAATCCGGTTCAAGGGAAAGATGTCTCCCACAAAACTTTGAAGCTCTCCATATCCGGCTCAAGATCCCGGTTCAAGAAGAATTTATCTCTTGCAAAAAAGTTAAAAATTACCGAAAAGGACCTGCTGCCATGATGCGCGGTTCAAAAATGGATATCTTGCCTTATTGGCTTAACATATTGATCACATGGGGGCTTCTGCTTCATAAAGCGGGGTCTCTGTTCTTTTTTACATCATGCGAGGTTACACTGAGTGGTTCTGTTTAAAGCGGCCTCCGGTTTACCCCTTGACATTTGTTTTTTATATATCACTGGGGGCCTTGGTCGTGTCCGAACCAACGAACACCCTTTGATAGGCGATAGCCACCAGATCATTTGGGGACATGGTCAAGTCTGAACCAGTCACGCCTCTTGGTCGGCCTAAGGCCACAAAATCACTTGGGGGCATGGTCGAACCCGAACCATTGCCACGCCTCTTGATCTGGCATATATGCCACGAATCATTTGAGGACCTGGCTGACTTGAATCATTGTCACTCCTATTGGGGGCCTTGATCCTGTCCGACCATGGTAATACCATCTGATCAGCTCAGTATAGCATATTTTTGCAAACGGTTTTTATCATTGCCTTTGCTTCCATATTTTTTTCATAACTGTTATTTGATTTTTGTTGTGTTTTTTAACCGACAACGTTTTAATCCGGTTCAACTATCAATTACAAATTGACGGAACACGGTCAAGTCCTAATCCGGGGGCCATCTGCCCGGTTTGATTTTCTATCACCATCTTATTATGGAGTAAACCGGTGTCCATTAACCCGGCTTGGCTTTCAATTACAAGTTGTCAGTACATGATCAAATCATAATCCGGAGACTATCAGCCCGGTCTGGTTTGACTACGAGTCGCCAGCATTATATATGGTTAAACCGACGTTTATCACAACCCGGTACGGTTTATCATAAACCGGCACAGTATGAAAGGAGTTATCATTACTCAAGATTGGGGTTATCACCCTTACTACAAAAGTTGGTAAACCTACGATGTTATTCAATGTCACGGGTATGATATATTTCATTTTTGATTATTCTTAAGTGCAGCCTTGGTTATAAACCTGGGTTATATGTTGGGCATTATGACCCGTCCGGCGGTAAACCGCCAAGACACTTTAAACTTGTTGTATGCAGAAACAGGTTGAATAAAGCATGATTATAAATTATCCGGTGTTTATTAAACCGGCATGGGTTTAAGACGATAAGTCGCCAGTATATGATGAGAAATTATCCGGTGTTTATTAAACCGGCCTAGCTTTGGACTATACATCGCCAGTATATATTTGGATTGCGCCATTGGAATCATGCGCTTATAAATGATTGGGTTATATTATTCAAATAGCCAAACTTGGCTGAATTTTCATTATGATATTGGATGAATAAGGTTTTCATACCGGATTATATTATCTTGAATAGCCAACATGGCTGGATTTTTATTATGGTTATTAATATTATGATTGAGGTTTTCAAAGTCGCTTTAGCGTAATGGGTATTATTTATTTATTTTATCGATGAACATGATTTATTCTGCAATGGAAGGAATAGTCCCGAGTTGCTGCAGGCTTACAACCCGACACTTGGGGGCTACATTATTCAAATTGAGGTTATATGCAAGTCTCATGTCGCTGCAAGCATGCACCATGATACTTGGGGGCTAATGCAAAGTCATTTTTTGCTCATCTTATTGAAGACCCGACTCATCATATTACAATGAGCCGGCCCTTGGGGGCTGCCAATTGCTCCTGTCAACAATTCAAGGTACAAAGCTTTTTATCCATTATATTGAAGGGTACATTGCTCAGTTGGTAAAGCACAAGGCTCTTAACCTTGTGGACATGGATTCAAGCCCCATGATGGGGGTTATATCATATGATGTTATTTTCATTGAAGTATATATCGAAGTCCCAGCCCATTATTATCTTAATGACCCGACCCTTGGGGGCTACACCGTTGCTGTTCAATGATTACATGATTATATTTACAAAGTACCTGCTCATTATTGCATAATGACCCGGCCCTTGGGGGCTACACTGGTTGAAGTTTTTATGAGCATCAGGAAATTACAAGTCCCAGGTTACTGCAAGCATGACAACCCGGCACTTGGGGGCTACATATGGGGAATACTCAATTCTGACTAGTGATTGAGATGAACAAACTGGATTTCTTCAAGCTTGTGACATTCATATTGAAGCAAATATTAAGTTGTTACTACGTTACCTTCGTAAGATTTGAGGGCTACAATTGATAGGCATATAAGAGGTATATTTTCAAAAGCTGATGTTAACAAACAGTTATGGTCCGGTACCATCAATATTTATAAACCGGCAAGTTCTACATTCTTAAACCGGCTGAAGATCAGATGAGGATTTCAAGGACCATTATTTTTGTTAAATCATTGGAAGCCGACTCAAGTGGATTATTCTTCACAATATTTTTCTATGAGAAACCAACGTCAGCAATTTGTGTATGAAGCTGGTTATTGACCCGGATTTTCTAGAAGGAGGAAATAACAAGGACTTAAGGATGATCAGTGTCAGTCCACAAGAATTCTTAACCCGGAGCACAACCTGTCAGAATTGTTCTGGTGTTTATTTTGCAGCATAAGTTTACCATGGATAAATCCAAGCTAAACTTGGGGGCTAATGTCGGGGATATGCCCCGCGGCGTAAAACGGCCGGAAGGATAAACCGGCCGGACTTGGCGATTTACCGGAGACCTACACAGACCAGACGGTTTACAGCTCATTGGTAATCCGGCAGGCGGGCCAGAGGAGCAACAAGACCCGGTGGCCCGACGGGCGGTTCATGAAGGCCGGTTCAGCTATGGTGGGCCGGTTTAAGATGGAAGGGAATATTTGCCTTACAAGGAGTTAAGACCAGGACTTGTATCCGGTTTGTATTAGAGATAGATTAGTCTTAATCCTAATAGGACTCCACATGTAACCCGCCCCTTCAACATATATAAGGAGGGGCAGGGCTCCCCAAAGAGGGACAAGCTACAAGCTACAAGCAAGAAGAAACAATCTTAGGGCTAGACACAAAGAGGAGAGCCGGTTTACGGCGACGCCCTCGTGATGATAATGAGACCTAGCCTCAAACAACATGTAGGGTTTTTACCGGATGATGTTTCCCGGGGCCCGAAGCTGTCTAAACCCTTGTCTTGCGTGTTGATCCGCCCTGTGTCTCTCGATTCTGCTCAACCCCTCTCAAGCTACCACATAGATGCGTTGGCCTCGCGACTAAGTCCTTACACTAGGACATCTGACGTGACAATCCACGACAGCTAGGGTTACACAGATTCGGTTACAGAGAAAGAAATCTACATATCCGAATTGCCAAGCTTGCCTTGCACGCAAAGGAGAGTCCCATCCGGATAGGGGACGAAGTCTTCAATCTTGTATCTTCATAGTCCAACAATCTGACCAAAGTATATAGTCCGGTTGTTCGAGGACCCCTTAATCCAGGACTCCCTCAGGCATGCCCACCCCCCCTAGGGCGCACCCTCCTGCCTCGTGGCCGCCTCGGCTGCTTCTTGACATCCACTCCAAGTCTCCTGGATTGCATTTGTTCCAAAAAGATCGCTCTCGAAGGTTTCATTCCATTTTGATTCCGTTTGATATTCCTTTTCTTTGAAACACTGAAATAGGCAAAAAAAATAGCAATTCGGGCTGGGCCTCCGGTTAGTAGGTTAGTCCGAAAAATAATATAAAAGAGTAAAGTAAAGCCAATAAACATCCAAAACGGGTAATATAATGGCATGGAGCAATCTAAAATTATAGATACGTTGGAGACGTATCATCCCACCTCGCGGCAATAGCAGCACGGAGGTCCCGCCGCACCATCGATGCAGTAGACTGGTCCGGCCGCGCTGCGGAAGCAGCAGAGATGTCCTGCCATGTCGCGAATGCAGCACAGATGTCCTCCCGCGCCATGGAGGCCTGGGAAAATGTATCACGGGCAGGCGAGGACTCTTACATGAGCAGGCATGCGATCGTCCATAGCCAGATGGATCAGATCTCTAGCTAGGCGAGGTTGGGACGACATGAAAGCCTCGTTTGAACAGGCTGTCAGCCTCATCCAACAACTAAGGGATAACAATGCAAAGCTCCAGGCCGTGCGCGACCTCCTGAGGGCGAAGATCGTCAGAAGTGCAGAATCCAAATGGAATACAGCGTCTTAAGGAGACCACTGCCTTGTTGAAGAGGACCAACGTCATCGTCGAGAAACTTATGGACAAGAATGTCGTGCTGTGCATGAAGCGCAAAAGGTTGGCCGAGGGATCCGTGGATGCTCTCAAGCAGCATATTGAGGATAGGAAAGAGCTCATCACCGCTCGCCGCGGATACTAGTTTCCACGGCCTGCAACAACGCATCAAGAAAGTAGAGATCACCGAGCCAGATCATTGTCTTCCTCGTCTTTTGCCCTTGTGTATTTCGGGTGTTGCCGCATGTGACTTTTTTTAATTTTGTTCCTAAATATGTAAGACAATTATTATCCACTGTCATCGTCCTTATATTCATCATGCTTGCTATAAGTCGCACTCGATGCTATATAGGTTCATCAGATCTTACATCAAGATTCGTGCAAAACTTTCTTTTCGGATTTTCATTTTTCTCTCTTAAATCCCAGTCCAGTGAGACATAGCCACGCCGTGAAAAAAGGGCTCGGGCGCCATTAATGGAGACGTTGGGAGGGAGGTGCATGGTGGATAGAGGTCAAAGGGCTCTCCTCCCAATGAGCATGCGCAGGGGTCTGATTGCACGCCTCCTGTACTCAAATAGCTACCCCGCACGACACCTCCTAGCCAATAACAAAAGGGGACCTGTGGCGGCACGTGATTGGTAAGTAGAACGCCGACGGTTTCAATAATACTTGCGTTTCCAATTGTAACGTGACAACACTTGTTCCAAAATAACTTTGTTGATTGTTAATGTGTGCGCCTTCGCAAATCGGACAGCAAAATTACGACAACATGGTGGTGCCATGTCATGACACCAAGGCAAGTTACATGATTTTCATGTGTGTTTTGGATTTATAGGAATTAAAAAACAAGTTTCTCAATGTTTCCTGCCGAGCCATGACGCCCAGATGTTTGAATTTCATTCCCATTTCTTGCATGGGACCTAGAAATTTACCGGAGGACACACATGTGATTTTTCAACCAAGTTTAGTGCACTGGAGCATGTTCTTGTAGTTCAAATTTGAATTATGCACACTAAATGACCAGAAACTCAATTAATTTATAAAAAATGCCAAACGAACCCGAAATAATTCCAAAATTTAACATGACACTCATATAGTTCTATCTTGCCTCTATAAAGAAAATCAAGAGGGGCAGCGTATATCGTTTCGCACAGAAAGGTGGCACGTTCCCTCTGAGAACCACGAGCCTTCTTGTGGGAAGCTCCGGTTTGCAAGAAGCTTATACCAAAACTTGTTCCAATTCGGCCAAGTTTTTTGCCACAACATGATAGTACCATGACATAACACCATGCCAAGTTTCATGATTTCCGGGCGTGTTTTGGGTTTACAAGAATTTTAAAACCAAGTTTCTCAATGTTCTCAGCCGAACCACGACGCCCAGATCTTTGAATTTCATTCCCATTTCATGCATGGGACCTAGAAATTCACCCGAGGACACACATGTTATTTTTCAACAAGTTTTGTGCACTGGAGCATGTGCTTGTAGTTCAAAATTGAATTATGCACATTAAATGACCAGAAACTTATACCAAAACTTCTTCCAATTCGGCCAAGTTTTTCACCACAGCATGTTAGTGGCATGTCATGACACTATGCCAAGTTTCATGATTTCCAGGCGAGTTTTGGATTTACAGGAATTAAAAAACCAAGTTTCTCAATGTTTCCAGCCGAGCCATGACGCCCAGATGTATGAATTTCATTCCCATTTCTTGCATGGGACCTAGAAATTTACCCGAGGACACACATGTGATTTTCAACCAACTTTGGTGCACTGGAGCATGTGCTTGTAGTTCAAATTTGAATTATGCACATTAAATGTCCAGAAACTCAATTAATGTATAAAAAGGCCAAACGAACCCAGAATAATTCCAAATTTTAACACGACACTCATATAGTTCTATGTTGCCTATGTAAAGAAAATAAAGGGGGGGGCAGTGTATATCGTTTCGCACACAAAGGTGGCACGTTCCCTCTCAGAACCACGAGCCTTCTTGAGAGAAGCTCTGATTTGCAAGAAGCTTATACCAAAACTTGTTCCCATTCGGCCAAGTTTTTTACCACAGCATGATAGTACCATGACATCACACCATGCCAAGTTTCATTATTTTCAGGCATGTTGTGGATTTACAAGAATTCTAAAACCAAGTTTTTCAATGTTCTCAGCCAAGCAACGATGCCTAGATGTTTGATTTTCATTCCCATTTCTTGCATGGGACCTAGAAATTCACCCGAGGACACACATGTGATTTTTCAACCAACTTTGGTGCACTGGAGCATGTGCTTGTAGTTCAAATTTGAATTATGCACACTAAATGTCCAAAAACTCAATTAATGTATAAAAAAGGACAAACAAACCCTGAACAATTCCAAAATTTAACACCACACTCATATAGTTCTATGTTTCCCCTGTAAAGAAAATCAAGGGGGGGGCAGTGTATATCATTTCGCACACAAAGGTGGCACGTTCCCTCTCAGAACCACGAGCCTTGTTGAGAGAAGCTCCGGTTTCCAAGAAGCTCATACCAAAACTGGCCTATTCGACCAATATTTTTACCACATAATGATAGTACCATGACATGACACCGTGCCAAGTTTCAAGATTTTCAGGCTTGTTTTGCATTTACAAGTATTTCGAAACCAAGTTTCTCAATGTTCTGTGGCACCCCGGCTCAGAGTGACTGGTTTACCTTGCATTGCCAACCCAGAGATCATGTCTTCTGGCAATACACAACATCTTGGTACAGAAATCGCCGCTTTATTGAAACTAGCGGAAGCATAGTGTGACCTTACATGAACTAGTGAGGCCAAGCGGCACACTCGATGCGGTTGAACAATATGTACATTATTTAGTGAACATAACGGGGCCTCGAGCACGACATCTACACGGTAGCGGAACAATGACGTAGCGGGACTCCACAACACAGTGACACCAATGTGGACAATATCCGATCCAGTTAGACTTTCCTGAAATCTGGCATAACACGCCGGGTCAGTACATTGAATGTACTTGCAAGCTCATAGTAAACAGAACTATAATGACAAACAATATCATGACATTTAATCAAGTTAAATGCAAACAACAACATGCTACTCATGAAGTGAAACCAAATTTGTGCATTTAGTTACTCAAACTCTCTCTTACCAACAGGTTGCCTCGCAACCGAACAGTGATCATGACGGATCATGAACGGAACCATACTTGGTTCAACGGGTTGCCTCGTAACCAAACAGTTATCATTCCCGGATCACAAGTGATACCACAACAGTCAGTCTCACTAACATCATCATAATTCAACCAGTGAAATGTAAATAACTTAGTGTGCACTATTTCTTTATGAAACGTGATCCATGGTGAGACTTACTTACGAATTGGGCCCTTATCCGCTGGCGCGGCTATCGATAGATTAATACACTCTGCAGAGGTAGCACACATTACCCACACCACGGAACCCATGGCCTCGCACTCCCATTCAGGTGGACCAACGACATTTTGACAGAACTCTCCCATTGCCATGACACTCTTACGGCCACTCCGACCAGCTCCCCACTGGGATTAGTCATGGGTGGTGTCAGTACCCCGACTCAATGCCACACCGATCTAGCATGTAACACCTCATATCACTTTGTGGCCTCACGCACGGTATTCCCACGGGTGATGCCTTACCAGGCCTGGGACCGTTTGCGCCTTTTGGCACAAGTATATGATAGTGTCGCTAGCATCCATATGACAAGGAGCCCGGGCTGTCATGGCTAGTCGTCAACCCAAAGTGGCGCTAACTTATAGGGACATGCATACATGACCCAGCAACGAACGTGTCGGTCATCAGCGAGTGAATCCGGGCTGTAGCAGCTGGGATAGCAGGACTCCGGAGAATCCAGGCTGTAGCAGGCTAACAGGACTCCGGTAGACACCGCGTGACATTTCCCCGAAGGGACAGACACAGGATCGAAGAAGGACACATGCCGGCCAGCCTAAGTGTTCCAGAGCAGTAGCAAGCTACCATGGCTCAGTGGAAGCACTAGGAGACATTTCCCGGTAAGAGAGGCTACCGAGGATAAACAACTAGATTGTCAGATCCCACACATACCAAGCATTTCAATAACATACACACAATATGCTCGATATGTGCAAATACAACATGGCATCACAACATGACTCTACAAGTCAAGTATTTTATTCAATAGGCTTCGAGGAGCCAAGTATTACAAACATGGGTCTCTCGACCCAGCATTCAGAGCATACCAGTCAAAGCACAAGCGGAAGCTTAACATGTCTGACTACAGACATCTACAAATGAAAAAGGCTAAGAAGCCTAACTATCTACCAGATCCTGCCGAGGGCACAAGATCGTAGCTGAGGTAACAAGCTAAACGTCGAAGTCCACGCGGAACTACTAGTGAGACTGAAATCTCTCTGCAAAACATAAAATAGGCAAACGTGAGTACAAATGTACCCAACAAGACTTACATCAGAACTATCTACAGATGCATCATTATTAACAAAGGGGGGTGGAGTTTGACTGCAGCAAGCCAGCTTTGACTCAGTGGCTATCCTGAACTACGACTGCAAGTATCTCTTTTGAGGTGGAGCACACGAGTCCACATTTTCACCATATCAATACACCACTATGGATCCGCTCCCTTCTCCCTACGAGAACTCCATCCATAGCACTTACGCTTATCTTGCGTATTTTAGAGTATCCACTTTCACTTGTCTACGAACTGTATAGGCAACCCAGAAGTCCTTTACCGTGGACAGGGCTATTCGAATAGATGATGTTAACCCTGTAGGGGTGTACTTCTTCACACATGCTCTCGCCACTTACCGCCATGTACACGTTGTGTATCTCAGCAACCTTCAAGCGGAAGCCTGGTGAGGGACTCGGCCACGACCTGACTAACCACACAAGTCTCTCGTCCAGGTTTATTGCCTATTCGGGTTCCATCCGCAAGGAGATCCGGTCGGGGTGTCGCTCATGGCCCCAAATGATGTGTGCAGGGTTCCCAAGCCCACCATCCGGGTGCCACTTGGTACACCGGGCAACTATACCTAGTCTGTCCCAAGCCCACTTGTATCGGGTGCCACTTGGTATACTACTAACACTACTTACAAACACCAGAAACTAGTTGCAACTCCTGGACAGAGATCGAGTTGATTAATAAGTCGAGAGGGGTCGAGTTACCGGAACCCAATGTGTGGTAGTAACTGTTCATGGATCACAAACACAGAACTCAGTTCCTGAGGACGGTTTCAATGAGACGACCCACCATGTACTCCTACATGGCCTCTCACCGCTACCTTTACCAAATCGTGTTCACACACTTAGCTCACACACAGTAGGACATGTTCACACACCTCCAATTCATCCCCGATGAATCAGACCTGGCACAACTCTAAGCAATAGCAGGCATGACAAACAAGCATGAATGAGTAGGCACATCAGGGCTCAAACAACTCCTACTCATGCTAGCGGGTTTCATCTATTTTCTGTGGCAATGATAGGTCATGCAGAGGAAACGGGTTCAACTACCGCAGCATGCAACAGTTGAATCGTTGTTGTCCTAATGCAGTAAAAGAGAGCAGGAGCGAGAGAGTGGGATTGTATCAAAATGAATAAGGGGGTTTTGCTTGCCTGGCACTTCTGAAGATGACATAGGTCTTCATCGGTGTCATCGAACTCCTCGTCGAAACCATGTCTATCGAGAGGGAACAATTACTGGCAATGGAGAAGGAAGAACAATCAATGCAATGCACAATATGATGCATGATCATGACATGGCAAAATGAGTGTGTTGGGCTAATGCAACTAAAACCAGATGGGTTTGAGTCATTTCGAACCAATCACTACTAGGAAAAGGACTATAGATAGGATGGACTCTAATGGCGCACTGTACATGTGGTGCGCCATTACTAAATACTAATGGTGCACCATGTGTTGGTGCACCATTAGTGTGCAAATACTAATGGCGCACCACATCCCATGGTGCGCCATTAGTAATTTTTTTTTTCAAAACTACTAATGGCGCACCGTGGGGGTGGTGCGCCATTACTAGTTTGACATAGTAATGGCGCACCACACCCACGGTGCGCCATTAGTAGTTTT
>NC_041389.1:359378176-359389336 GCF_002162155.2 Triticum dicoccoides
CAAAAAAATAAAAGAAAATAAGTTTCCCATGTAATATGTGGTCTAGTTGTTGGGAAAATTTAGAAATATGAATTTCGACTTTATTTGCAAAATCTCTCTGGAAATTTGTAAAATGGGCATAACTTTTGCATACGAACTCGGATTAAAAAGTTTTATATATGAAAAAGCATCTACTCGAAAAGTTACATCCGAATTTAACCGGGGGGAACCCCGTTAAACATTTTCAAAATCCCCAAAAACCTAACAGAAAAAAGTTACGGGGCTTTCAAGATCTAGAGGCAAAAAAATTCAAAAAAATTCAAAAAATTTTGGTTTTGAAAAAAAATTGAATTGTTTTTCAAAATATGATACGTAATATGACCGGGAAGTATTTTTCAAAATTTCATCATAGTCATGAACATGAACAAAGTCCTAGACATCAACAAGGTATAATAGGATTGATATGCTAGATATATCAACAAGTGCCTGTGAAGTGAGCTGTTGCTGGGGTTGGATAGCACTCTGAAGTTAAGCGTGCTTGGGCTGGAGTAGTGTGAGGATGGGTGACCTTTCGGGAAGTTTGACCATGGAGTGCGATTTGACCTGAGATTAAGCATATTGACCCGAGATTAAGCCATAGTGACCTGAGATTAAGAAAAAAACAAAAAAAATTGAAAAAAATTGAAATAAAAATTTAAAAAAAATTCTAATAAAAATTTAAAAAAAATTCTAAAAAAAATTTGAAAAAAATTGTTACTAATGGCGCACTTCTATGTGGTGCGCCATTACCCTGGGAGGAATACTAATGGCGCACTACGTGGTGCGCCATTAAAAGACCAGATACTAATGGCGCACAAGTGGTGCGCCATTAGAATTTAATTCTACTGGCACGATGCTAGTGGCGCACCAGTAGTGCGCCATTAGAAGGCAAAACTGGTGCGCCACTAGCATGCCTTTTCCTAGTAGTGGACTCTCCTTTGCGTGGAAGACAAGCTTGGCGATCCGTATATTAGATCCCCTTCTTTGTAACCGACTCTGTGTAAACCCTAGCCCCCTCCGGTGTCTATATAAACCGGAGGGTTTGCTCCATATGGGGACAATCATAATCATCATAGGCTAGCTTCTAGGGTTTAGCCTCTATGATCTCATGGTAGATCAACTCTTGTAATACTCATATCATCAAGATCAATCAAGCAGGAAGTAGGGTTTTACCTCCATCGAGAGGTCCCGAACCTGGGTAAAACATCGTGTCCCTTGCCTCCTGTTACCATTAGCCTTAGACGCACAGATCGGGACCCCCTACCCGAGATCCGCCAGTTTTGACACCGACATTGGTGCTTTCATTGAGAATTCCTCTATGTCGTTGCTGCAAGGGTTGACGGCTTCTTCAATCATAAACAACAACATGGTTCAGGGTGAGACTTTTCTCCCCAGACAGATCTTTGTGTTCGGCGGCTTCGCATTGCGGGCCAACTCGCTTGGCCATCTGGAGCAGATCGACGGCTACGCCCCTGATCATCAGGTCAGGTTCGGAAACTTGAACTACATGGCCGATATCCGCGGAGAATTGATCTTCGACGGATTCGGGCCTACTCCAGGAGCGTCGAACAGTCACGACGAGCACGGCTCAGACCTGCTGTCGAATAATTCTTAGGATATCGCACCTGCAGGAGTGATAACCCACAAGTGTAGGGGATCGCAACAGTTTTCGATAAGTAAGAGTGTCGAACCCAACGAGGAGCTAAAGGTAGAATAAATATTCCCTCAAGTTCTATCGACCGCCGATACAACTCTACGCACGCTTGACGTTTGCTTTACCTAGAACAAGTATGAAACTAGAAGTACTTTGTAGGTGTGATAGGATAGGTTTGCAAGATAGTAAAGAACACGTAAATAAAACTAGGGGCTGTTTAGATGAAGACACAACTAAATTAGTTCTAGTAGAGAGCTTTTGTCAACAAGAAAGTTATTTGTCCCTAGGCAATCGACAGCTAGACCTGTAATCATTATTGCAATTTTATTTGAGGGAGAGGCATAAGCTAACATACTTTCTCTCCTTGGATCATATGCACTTATGATTGGAACTCTAGCAAGCATCCGCGACTACTAAAGATTCATTAAGGTAAAACCCAACCATAGCATTAAAGCATCAAGTCCCCTTTATCCCATACGCAACAATCCCTCTTACTCGGGTTTGTGTTTCAGTCACTCACCAACCCACTATAAGAGAATCATGAACGTATTGCAACACCCTACAGCGGGAATCCCTCACGCTTGCGCGACACGGAGCGCACCATAGGACAGCACCAATAATAAAACATACAACTCAAACCAATCACGATCATCAAATAGCCATTAGGACAAAACAGATCTACTCAAACATCATAGGATAGCCATACATCATTGGGAAATAATATATAGCGTTGAGCACCATGTTTAAGTAGAGATTACAGCGGATAAGAGAGAGGTTACACCGCTGCATAGAGGGGGGGAGAGTTGATGGAGATGTTGGTGAAGATGGCGGAGGTGTTGGTGAAGATCGTGGTGATGATGATGGCCCCCGGGGGCATTCCAGCGCCACCGGAAGCAAGGGGGAGAGAGCCCCCCTTCTTCTTCTCCTTCCTTGACCTTCTCCCTAGATGGGAGACTGGTTTCCCCTCTGGTCCTTGGCTCCCATGGCGTGGTCGCCCCTCTGAGATTGGATCTATCTCTTTGTTTCTGCGTTCTCTGATTCTACCCCTTCACCGTTTCTTTTATACCTGGAGATCCGTAACTCCGATTGGGGTGAATCTTTCGCTCAGATCTTCCTTGTAAAATTAGCTTTCTTGCGCCAGAAGGAGAGAGTCAACCGCCTTACGGGTGGACCACGAGGGTCAGGGGCGCGCCTGGGGGGTAGGGCGCGCCCCCTACCTCGTGACCACCCTGAACATCGTTTTGCGTTGATTTTACTTCCAGAAAATCATAAATATTCCAAAAAAATCTCCGTCCGTTTTTATCCCGTTTGGACTCCATTTGATATTGGGTTTCTGCGAAACAAAAAACATGCAACAGACAGGAACTGGCACTGGGCACTGGATCAATATGTTAGTCCCAAAAATTGTATAAAAAGTTGCCAAAAAGTATATGAAAGTGAATAATATTGGCATGGAACAATCAAAAATTATAGATACAACGGAGACGCATCAGCATCCCCAAGCTTAATTCCTGCTCGTCCTCGAGTAGGTAAATGATATAAAGAAATAATTTTTGATGTGGAATGCTACCTAGCATAATCTTGATCATATGTCTAATCATGGCATGAATATTAAGACACGAGTGATTCAAAGCAATAGTCTATCATTTGACATAAAAACAATAATACTTCGAGCGTACCAATAAAGCAATCATGTCTTTTCAAAACAACAAGGCCAAAGCAAGCTTATCCCTACAAAATCATATGGTTTGGCCATGCTTCATTTTCATCACACAAAATGCCCCCATCATGCACAACCCCGATGACAAGCCGAGCAACTGGTTCATACTTTTTAATGCGCTTCAGCTTTTTCAACTCTCACGCAATACATGAGCGCAAGCCATGGATATAATGATGGAGGTTATGTGGAGAAGACAAAAAAGGAGAAAGTCTGACATCAACTCGTCTAATCAACGGGCTATGGAGATGCCCATCAATTGATGTCAATGCGAGGAGTAGGGATTGCCATGCAACGGATGCACTAAGAGCTATAAGTGTATGAAAGCTCAACAAAAGAAACTAAGTAGGTGTGCATCCAACTTGCTTGCTCATGAAGACATAGGGCATTCGAGGAAGCCCATCGTTGGAATATACAAGCCAAGTTCTATAATGAAAATTCCCACTAGTATATGAAAGTGACAACATAGGAGACAATCTATATGAAGAACATGGTGCTACTTTGAAGCACAAGATATGAGACTCACTACATCAAGAACATGGTGCTACTTTGAAGCACAAGTGTGGAAAAAGAGATAGTAACATTGCCCCTTTTTAAAAAAAAAAATTGGATGGGCTTCTTTGGCCCCTTTTTTTTATTTAGGCTTCGTTGGACTTTCCTTTTTTTTCATTTTTTTCATGCGGCAATGCTCTATAATGATGATCATCACACTTTTATTTACTTACAACTCAACATTACAACTCGATACTAGAACAAAGATATGACTCTATATGAATGCTTCCGGCGGTGTACCGGGATGTGCAATGATCTAGCGTAGCAATGACATCAAAAAACGTACAAGCCATGAAAACATCATGCTAGCTATCTTACGATCATGCAAAGCAATATGACAGTGAATGCTCAAGTCATGTATATGATGATGATGGAAGTTGCATGGCAGTATACTTGGAATGGCTATGGAAATGCCATAATAGGTAGGTATGGTGGCTGTTTTGAGGAAGATATAATGAGGCTTATGTGTTACAGAGCATATCGTATCACGGGGTTTGGATGCACCGACAAAATTTGCACCGACTCTCAAGGTGATAAAGGGCAATGCACAGTACCGAAGAGGCTAGCAAAGGCGGAAAGGTGAGAGTGCGTATAATCCATGGACTCACATTAGTCATAAAGAACTCATATACTTATTGCAAAATTTTATTAGCCCTCGAAGCAAAGTACTACGCATGCCCCTAGGGGGATAGATTGGTAGGAAAAGACCATCGCTCGTCACCGACCGCCACTCATAAGGAAGACAATCAAAGAAACACCCCATGCTTCAAATTTGTCACACAACGGTTACTATACGTGCATGCTACGGGATTTGCAAACCTCAACACAAATGTCTCTACAATCCACAACCACCCACTAGCATAACTCTAATATCACCATCTTTATACCGCAAAACAATTGCAAGGAATCAAACATATCATATTCAGCGATCTACAAGTTTATGTAGGATTTTATGACTAACCATGTGAATGACCAATTCCTGTCATCTCTCTAAATAGATATAAGTGAAGCAAGAGAGTTTAATTATTTCTACAAAAGATATTCCCACGCTCTAACAAATATAAGTGAAGGAAAATAGCATTCTACAAATGGCGGTTTTCTATGTAAAGAGAAACAGGCAATCCAACTTCAAATGATATAAGTGAAGCACATGAAGCATTCTATAAAGCCACACTCAAAAGATTTAAGTGAAGTGCAATGAGCATTCTATAAATCAACCAAGGACTATCTCATACCAGCATGGTGCATAAAAGAAAAGTGAAAACCTAATTGCAAAAGACGCTCCAAGACTTGCACATAATGCATGAACGAAACGAATTCGAAACATACCGATACTTGTTGAAGAAAGAGGAGATGCCTCCCCAGCATCCCCAAGCTTAGACGCTTGAGTCTCGTTGAATATTTACTTGGGGTGCCTCGGGCATCCCCAAGCTTGAGCTCTTGCCTCTCTTCCTTCTTCTCACATCGAAACATACTCGATTAGACACTACATCCACACAAAAGTTCAACAGAAAACTCGGTAAGATCCGTTAGTATAATAAAGCAAATCAACAATATAAATACTGTAGAAAACCAATTCATATTTTGTTTTTGCATTGTGTCTACTATAATATAACTTTTTCATGGCTTAATCCACTGATATAAATTGATAGATTCATCAAAACAAGCAAACTATGCATCAAAAACAGAATCTGTCAAAAACAGAACAGTCTGTAGCAATCTGAACATCCACCATACTTCTGGTACCCCAAAACTTCTACCAAAATTAGCAAAAATAAACAAGTTGTATAGGAAGACAGTGCAAAAGGAATCAGAACCAATTGGCGTTCCAGTTAAAAATGTAAAATCGCGCACTACAGCCAAAGTTTCTGTCCTGCACCGTACAAACCAACAAGCATTGTAAACATCCTAAAGGCAAACCTTGGCACATTATTTTTATAATACAATGGAATTGTACAAGGGGATAATTATTTTTGATGAAATTTTTCTGTAGTCAAGATTCACAAAGTTTCCATGAGCATGAACAAAGTTCAAGGAGCTCTCCCACTTCAACAATGCTTGTCTTTCTCACTTTCACTTTCCTTTTTGAAAATTTTTAGGTCCCCCTCTTTATTTTTGTTGTTTTTAAACTATAAGAAAGCACTCAACAGAAATAGATGACTCTCTAAAACTTCCGGCTTGTATCCCAGGCAGTGCTTTCTTTAAAGCCATTAAGCTAGGCATTTAGTGCTCAAGTAATGAATCCACCCGGATCCCAAGGTATATCAAAGCCAATTTTAATTAACAATGATTTGTAATTTAGTAGTGAGCACAAAGTAACATATATCATGAAACAACGAAGTCTAACTCTCTTCCTATGCATCGTCATGTCATAAGAGAACAATTCATGCACACAAAGTAAAGGCCAATGCATAGTATAAGCAGTTTCTTGCAATTCTAGCGTATGGCACTACTAGAAAAAGGGATATAGATGGGATTGACACTAATGGCGCACCAGACAAGCGGTGCGCAATTAGTATATACTGATGGCGCACCACCTTCTGATACGCCATTAGAGTTGAAACTACTAATGGCGCACCTGGCCCAAGGTGCGCCATTAGTATCAATTTTTTTTTGAACTAGTGCGCCTGTCCAAACATACTAATGGCGCATCCAGACTCAGTGCGCCATTACTAGTTGTAACTAGTAACGGCGCACCTGTCGGAAAGTGCGCCACTAATGTTGTTTTTTTATTATATTTTTATTCCATTTTTGCACAACTACTAATGGCACACTGTTCCATCGTGCGCCATTACTAGTTTAAACTAGTAATGACGCACTGTGGAACAGTGCGCCATTAGTATGCCTTTTTTTTGCAAAACTACTAATGGCGCACTACCAGAAGGTGCGCCATTAGTAACCTGGATTACTAATGGCGCATTTAGAGTTGGTGCGCCATTAGTAAGTGGGCAGCAACAAGATATTTTGGACAGCCTCTCCTACCCACACTCACTTTCTCCCCAGTTCATTCTCTCCACCTCCTCCTTGTCTCGGGTGCCTCCTCTTTTTCACCTCATTTCCACCATAGATTCATTCAAATTAAGTGGTTAAATTACCTTGTTTTGATAGGTAAGTAAGGGGGGAAGCTATATTTATGTTGTTCTCCCTACAACAATGTGCACATGCACTTTTTATGGCCTAGCTAGATCTATGTATGTTCGTGGTGTTGCATATGTTTGTGGTGTTGCATGTGTGTTTGTGTTTGGAGGTGTACCGGTATTTGAAATGCGATAGTTGCTAATATTTTGCCGAAATGTTGATTCATTTCCGTTTCGGCGAGAATTTTGGCATTAAGCATTCTTTTTGGTCCTATTTTTAGGGAAAGTCATGCCAAATTTTTTCTTGGTTCTAAAATATCGTTTTGCTCTACCCCGTAGGCGACCATGGTCCGCACGATGACCGAAGGCATCGTGAATAGGTTTTTGAGGTCCGCGAAGGCCGAGATGCTTCAAAAGAACGAGACGGAGATAAGATGTCTGTGTCGAAGATGCAAGCTGAAGAGCCTTATTGCGGACCCGGATTCCGGGTAGGTGCGGGACCACCTGCTCTTGCGTGGTTTCATGGATGGCTATCGGTGGCAAGGTGATGAAGATGACTACGAAGTCGTCCATGGGGGCCGGGCGAGAAATGAGGAAGGGCAGCAAGACAACCACCGCGGCTTGGGCGGGCGAGAAGACGAAGAATCCCCAAGAGATGATCACGACGGTGATGCTGTACACAGTCATCATGTAGAAGATGCAGGACACGATGATGAGGAAGATGCCGGAGCAGACGACGGGCATGATCATGAAGATGATGATGCCGGCGGAGCAGACGACGCTGGACCATCGATGGGCTGGGTGCAGGACCCTCATATTCAAGAGCTGCTTCTCAAGCAGACGGATAACGCAAGAGCTGCCGCCCGAGAGAAAGCCAAGATGGATCAACTTGAGTTAGACGCGGTTACTCCATTGTATGAAGGATGCAGGCCCGAGGATACCCGCTTGAAAGTAACGCTCATGGCTCTGGAGATGAAGGTAAAACACAAAATGACCAACACATGCTTCGACGAGAACATGTCATTCTGGCACGAACGTCTTCCCAAGGGGAACAAGTGCCCGACCAGTTTGGAGGAGGCGAAGAAAATCATGTGTCCTCTGGATTTACCGCACGTGAAATACCATGTGTGCATGAACAATTGCATCATTTATCGGGACGAGCACGCGGAGTCTACCATATGTCCGGTGTGCGGCATCACTCGATACAAGAAGAGGAAGAAAGCTCCTCGAAAAGTGGTGTGGTACTTTCCGATCACTCCTCGTCTACAGTGGTATTTCGTGGACCCTAAGATAGCAAAGCTCCTACGTTGGCACCCGGATAGGGAGGAGAAGAAGCGAGAAGATGACGCAAATATTCCGGATATAGATAAAAAAGACAAGATGCTGAGTCACCCTAAGGATGCGAGCCAGTGGCAAGCGTTGAACTTCGAAGACCTAGAATTTGGGAACGATCCAAGGAACATCATGCTGGGCGCGAGCACCGATGGAGTCAATCCGTTTGGCAGCCAGAGAAGCACACAAAGCACCTGGCCTGTGTTTGTGTGGATGTACAACCTTCCCCCATGGTTGTGCATGAAGAGGAAGTACATTCACATGAGTATGCTAATTGAAGGACTGAAACACCCAGGGAACGACATCAATCTGTATCTGGGGCTGCTGAAAGAGGAGCTTGACACGCTGTGGAAAACGCCAGCCAATATGTGGGACGCCGCAGAGAAAGAATATTTCCCTATGAGAGCCGCACTGCTCACAACGGTGCACGACTATCTCGGTTACGGATATCTCGCGGGGCAGGTAGTCCACGGATTTTCTGGATGCATAAGGTGCATGGATGACACAATGTATCGCCAGCTAGATAGAGATCCCAGGTCTTCGAAAACCGTGTTCATGGGACATCGAAGGTGGCTTCGCGACGATGACCCGTGGAGGAAACGCAAGGATCTGTTCGATGGTGAAACCGAACCCTGAAAACGCCCGTGTACGAGGAGCGGCGAGGAAATAGACAAGCTGTTGAAAAATAGGAAAGACTGCCCACTGTCGGGAAAGAAGCAAAAGGCGCCAGAGCCGGGAAAGAAGCGAAAGGCGCCAGAGCCGCTACTGAAGGTATGGGAAAAGAGGTCTGTTTTCTAGGACTTGCCGTACTGGAAGATCCACCGTGTGCCTCACAGCCTTGATGTCATGCATATCACGAAGAACGTGTGCGAGAGTCTGCTTGGTACCCTGCTCAATATGCTAGAGAGGACCAAAGATGGGCTGAAAGCAAGGGCAGACTTGAAATCAATTGGCATCACGCAGGAGCTTCACGCTAATGATGATGATGATGATGATGAGGCGAAGCAGGACACAGAAAGTCCTCGCAAAGGCAAAAAGGCCAAGAAGACCGGAAATGACTACCCTCCTGCGTGCTTCACTCTAAGTCAGGAGGAGATCGAGCAGTTTTTCACCTGCCTCCTAGGAGTAAAACTTCCTTACGGTTACGCGGGGAAGATAAGCAGATACCTAGACCCAGCGAAGCAGAAGTTCTGTGGGATGAAGTCTCACGACTGTCACGTGCTGATGACGCAGATACTTCCAGTTGCAATCCGTGGGATCATGGACGCGCACGTCCGTGAAATGCTATTTTGCCTATGCAACTTTTTCGACGTCATCTCTCGGAAGTCGATTGGCGTGAGGCAACTCAGAAGGCTACAGGAAGATATCGTGGTGATACTATGCGAGCTTGAGATGTACTTCCCGCCCGCATTCTTCGATGTTATGGTGCATCAGCTGGTCCATATAGTGGAGGATATCATCCAATTCGGGCTGACGTTCCTGCACAGCATGATGCCGTTCGAAAGAATGAATGGTGTCATCAAAGGATACGTTCGCAACATGTCACGTCTAGAGGGAAGTATAGCTAGGGGCTTTCTGACCGAAGAGTGCATCTCCTACTACACGAATTATCTAGGCATCGAGAACCCCGTTGGTCTGCCCGTCAACAGGCACCTCGGCAGGCTCGCTGGATGGGGTCACCGTGAGGGTCGCCGCGAAATGCATGTCGACTTAGAGGGTCGACTCGCCGACTTTGAAAGAGCAAACCTAGTCGTGCTACAACACATAGACGTGGTCGATCCTTGGGTGGTAGAGCACAAAACCTTTATTAAGAAGACGTAAAATGACCGAGGCAAACAGAGGACGGACGGAGATATAATCAAAGAGCAAAACTCATGTTTCACGCGTTGGTTCAAGCAGAAGCTTCTGTCGTACCCTTTACAAGAGGATTCTTCCGCGGAAGAACAACTCATATTCGCCTTGTCACAGGGCGCCGAGCACAAACTGATGACTTATGAGGCGTACGATAACAACGGCTACACATTCTACACCGAGGCCAAGGACATGAAGAGCTATGGTTATCAGAACTCCGGGGTAATGATGGAATCCTACACCGGTAATGACAAGGACAGATACTACGGAAGAATCGAGGAGATCTGGGAGCTGAGCTACGCTGGAGAGAAGGTCCCGATGTTCCGTGTCAGATGGGCGAAGTGCGTCCTAAAAGAAGACCGGTATTTCACCACCATGGTTATACCCAAAGCCAAATCCAAGACCGCGGGCGCAAACGTCACCGCGAAAAATGAGCCATGGGTACTGGCTTCCCAAGTTGACCAATGCTTCTTCATTACCAACCCGTCAAAGCCCAGTCGTGTTGTCGTGAGGAGATGCAAAAGGAAGATCATCGGAATGGATGGAGTAGCCAATGAGCAAGACTTCGACAAGTACGGCGACCCGAGGATCGAACATGACGACGATGATGAAGTAGAAGCATACACCACAAGAAGAAGCAGGACCACCCTACCTAAAGGACGTCCGTTCCACAAAAGAACTCCATTTGCGAAAAAGAAGGGCAAGAAGATTGTGAACAGATAGCTAGCTAAGATCGATTGTATTTAAATCGTAGCCTTCATTTCACGATTGTATTTCATGGGCACTTTTTGAACTATCATGAATATTTTTAAATTTCATGGACACTCGATCTCGATCCCCCTCCATCTCGATCGCTATCCCACCTCGCCAGATCCGGCCCCCCTCGCCGCCGAGCACCCCCCGGTCCACCGGCCGCTGCCGCCGACCCCCCGCACCCTCGATTCCCCTACTCAACCGCC
>NC_041389.1:359389683-359405505 GCF_002162155.2 Triticum dicoccoides
ACCCTCCCCCGCTCCACCGGCATTACTGTTTGATGATATTTTTAAAAAAATTATTACTATCTTATAAAAAATATTACTGTTATGATTTAAACAAGTTTGAACATATTTAAACACAAATAAGTATCAAACAGCATTTTAAATGCATAAAAAAATTGTGGAGCCTGGGAATCGAACCCAGGACCTCCTGGTGTGAGAACTGGCTACTCACCAATCGAGCTAGTAGAGGGAACTTGATGTGGATTAGGTCAGGTGGAAGATAACCTGTTGGCTCGAGCAGAAATAAAAAAAATACTAATGGCGCACCAGGGTGAGGTGCGCCATTAGTATGGATGTACTTATGGCGCACCGAGGGGTGGTGCGCCATTAGTATTGTGCCACCCCCATCCATATTTCCTCCCCGGCCCAAACCTATCCCCTCTCTCTCCCTCGCCCTCGCCCTCGATCCTCTTCCCCTCTCCTCTCCCGACGCTGCTGCCCCGCCGCCTCGACGCCGCCCCGATGCCGCCTCGACTTCTCGATGCCGCCTCGACGCCCCGACGCCACCTCGACGCCGCCTCGACGCCTCGACGCCGCTGCCCCACCGCCTCGACGCCCCTATGCAGGTAGCTTTACCTGAAAAAATGGTGAATTTAATTTCCCTAATCAGCCGGCTCACTTCAGGCATCGAGCAACATCAACTTCCCCCCAACACAGTTACCATTTTTTAACTGTGCATGGTTGTTCTATCTGAAAAACACTAGTAGGCCTTGGAAGTGGTTGTGTATAATTCAGCAGTTACATAGTTTATAGTTTCTGAATTTCTCAAATCTGGTTCTTTCTGTTTGTGTTTTGACTGTTACGTATAGTTTCAGCAATTAGCCATTGCGATTAAGGAATATACTTTGAGAAGAACAAACACCAGTTATAAAAATTGTTTCATTGCGCCGTCAATGACGGGTGAGATGGCAGCACCCATGGAGTTCATTTGGTTCAGTTTCTATAGTGCAGTTACGAGTATTAGTGCTTACCGTTATTGAGTAAAAAAAGGAAAAGACAAGCAATGTGAAAGAATCAGATTACGTGTGGTAGAGAGAAGTTCCTTCATTTTTTTCTAAGTGCACTGCAGTACTTGTTCCTTTGTGCACCATAAGTAAAACTAGCTAATTTTATGAAAATGTATCATGTCACTGTCCGTGACTCTCTCTTTTTAAGTCCACATTCTGTTGGTGGCTCGGTTAACTCCTAGGGTTTTAGCAGTTATGTATAAAAACATAGAAAAGCCTGGCGGAATTAACTTTGGATTTTCTGCATTTAACTAAAAAAACCCATAAAGAGTACAGTTCATTATTGAATAAAATGAAATGCCAGTTTATTTAGAAATTTGGAGCAGTTGTTCTATGGTTTTTTTAGCAAAAAAAGTCTGACTATATAAGAAAAAACAATTGTTAGCTTTTAGATGTTGTGGTGGTTCACTTGGGGGTATGTGTAGCAGTTAGCAAAAACAGAGGACTAAAGTGCTCTGTTTTGGCGAACCAGTGCATGCATGCCTTTTTTCTTCATCATTTTTTTTCACTGACGACGAATGCTGGCAACTCGACAGCAGCTAGCTAGCAGGTGTTCCTTTACAAGCATAGTATGGATTCTAATGTTCAACTATGATTAAACAGGTTCTGCAAACGGTCTTTTACTGCACTTGACTGAAGAAGTAGGTGTCTGCTATATTCTGCACTTGAGGTGAGTTGTGTTCTCAGGTTTACATTGCAATGGGCACTCTTCTTGTAAACACAAATTCAGATTTATATACTATATGCTGGCATGACTATTTTTATTAGGCAGGACAGTGCAGTAGTTGATGTATCTTGGGTTGATTATAAAGTTGCTTGGGTTTAATATTACCCAGCATGATGATGTATCAATGTAGCGTTAGCATATGATCCAAGTGCTAGTACTGCTAGTAAATAGCTAATACAGTTAATGAAGAAGAAAAAAACTGCTAGTACAGTTAATGAAGAAGAAAAAAACTGCTACTACTGCTAGTAAATAGCATCAGACTGGATGTCTTTTATATATGGTACTACTAGTAAATAGCTTCTTCTATATACTAATTTGCATCAAAGTGTAGAACAAAGCATCAAACTGAATAACTAACAGTGGGTAATTAACCTAACTATTCATTTTTCCTTAGGTTAATATTAAAATGTCCAGTGTATATATATTTGAAAATGATTGCTGCTAGATGTTAATTTGCTGGTACTAGCTAGAATTTGGCACTGAAAAGCAAAAGCAAAAGCTAATTAACTGCTGGGTAATAGCACTGGTACTAGGTAGCTAAAATATGTGTTCTGAAACACTGAGAGCAGAAACACTTACTACATACATATGCTCAAGAAACACTTACTAACCAGAAAAGGTTTTGACTTGAAATGTTAATAGCACAGAGAGCACCACAAGTTAAACACCTCAATATGTTAGTATTTGTCTGCATTTTCTCACATTCTTCTTGTATCTGATCCAGTATTGCTTGTAGTGGTTTGTCCAAAATGTTGAATGATACTGCTTGGAGATGCATATATTGTTTCGCCTCTTCACATGCCAATGTATTTTCCATGTTGTGATGGAGGCCTTTTTTTCCTTGTCCACCCGAGAGGCCCTTGAGTTTGCGGGAATGTCGATTAACTTCCATTCCAGCAAATTCGGGTACTCCATATGTCCTATTTTCAGCAAAGGTCATGCTGAAATTTTTCGTGAATTTTAGCATGACTTTGCTAAAAATAGGACATATGGGGTACTTGTGACTAATGCATGGGCTGGGGTACTTGTGACTAATGATGAAATCTTAGACTTTTAGGGTGCCTCGGCGTCGAAAAACCCTCAATGATAAAAGCTTAGCTTTTAGGATGCCTCGGTGTCGACAAACCCTAAATGATGAGACCATGATCTTGTTCGTTGACAATAACCAACTTTTTGACCAAACTTTGTTCCTATTTAGAGAGAAACATGGCCAACAACAATGAGGCCGGGGGTTCGGGCGGCAAGGCATTCTGGGAGCTGTCCCAGGAGATGGAGGAACAACCTCACTTGTATGAGGACGCCGCCTTCCCCACCGATCCTGAGACCACTGATGGTACCGCCGAGGATGACCCCACTGATGCCACCATTGATGGTGCCGCCGAGGATGCCACCACTGATGATGGCGGCACACGCACAGATGGCAGCCAACCGAAGAGGCAACGAAAGGACCGGCGCCCGACCGTGCTCCGCACCCTCAAGGAGGAAGTTACTGAAGTGGACTCCGACGGGAATCCAACGGCGCCCGAACAAATAGTCAAGGGGTACTCGCTTCAGCTCGGGTGCATTCTCCGGAGCACCGTCTCGATCAACACCGAGAACCTGAGGCATCCTGACCGAGGGAATTTGTGCAACCTCCTCTTCATGAAGCTGCACGAACGATACAAGTTCCCCGCTGAATTTGAAAACACAAGCCTCAAAGGGAATAAAGTGAACAATGCTTCCCTCACAAAGATGAGCAAGGCCCTGTCTACTTGGAAAAGCAATGTGAAGAGAATGATCGAGAAAGGTGAGAGTTGTGAGAAGATCAAGGAGAAAAATGCTTCGATCACCGAAGATGACTACAACGACTTCAAGATCAATTGCTCGAGCACCGCAAACTCCCATATCAAGTCAGTGGGGGAAAGAAATGTGGGAGCTGAACTTAGGGGAACACACACTCGGTCCCGGCGGTTACAGAGTGGCGGAGCCTATATGGGACAAGGAGGAGGCGGACCGTGCCGAGCAAGGCCTGCCGCCCCTCTTCGATAAATACGGTGACAAGCAGACCAGGAACTTTGTCAGGGCCCGGTACAAGAAGGACCCGAAAACAAAGGAGCTTACCACGGATCCGAAGACCAGGGCGCTTGAGCTTGTTCTGGTAAGGAATACACCCCCGCGTAATTAGCTCCATATGGTTGCATTCTAATTAATGAAGCCAAATTTCTAAATGGTTCACATTCCTTCCGCAGGCGACTGAAAGAAGTAGCGCGGGGTCGACTAAGAGCAACCCTTGGGACACCACTCTAAATAGGGCGTTGAATGTAATGAAGAACAAGGATAATCTCAGTAAGCCGACGTCAGCTGGTCATGTGGCCGGAAAAGGCTTGTCGACAAAATGGTCGTCATACTATAACAATGGTGGGCGAAAGGAGAAAAAGACCAGCTCGGAAAGCCAGGCGCGCGAGGTTCAAGAACTCAAGGCACATGTGGCGCGGATTTCGGAGATTGTCCAAGAGCAAGTGCAACAACAACTCGGAGCGACGATCACCGCCATTGTGCCTACCTTGATCGAGGGGTTGAGTGCGTGGATTGCGGGCGGCCAACAGGGGTCGCCCTCGATTCCTAGCTTCACGGCCAGCAACTCGCAGAATGCAATGGAGGGGCCATTGGTGTCTCCGGTGGAGGCGGCATTGGTGTCTCCGACGCCGGCACGGGAGCTTAATACACCCGGGTGTATGCCGGCCGGCACCTCTGCAGCAAGCGGCCCCTCCGTCAACTGCACGCCCGCCGTTGGCGGTGCCTGGACATTAGCCAAGCTCGATGCCATCATCACGGTAACTAATTAAGCCTCTCTCGGCCGAGGACTTCATCTCCTTGCCTTTGACTGGGCATACCTGATGCCCTACATGTTTTCGCAGGGCGTCGCCGACGTTCCGTGCACTCTCCTGCACTTCGTGAACAATGAGTTGGTCGATGTCGCCAAGGGCAAAATCGTTCAACCGGGCAACCCCTTGTTCCACGGTACCCAGATGCCACCCAGCTTGTTTAGGGTTCAACTGGTTCGGGTGCTGCCAGGCTGCGACGAGTTGTTACCTCCGATTCGACCCGTCGGGGCCGACGATGATGACGTGATGACCCTCAGCGCCTGCCTGAGCTGGCCCCTGCTTTGGCCGAAGGGCCAGATTCATTTGGGGGCGGGGGACACCACCCCAAAGACAACACCGCCAGTCGTGCCGGCGCCAAGTCGGCCCATGGCAAGACCACCGCAACGGTGCCGGACATCCCTATGCCACTAGATCCAAACATGCATATGGCACAGGATCAGAACGACGACGACGGCAATACATTTGGCAACGTCGATCAGTACTTTTCCAATCATGGGTACGATGGCGACTTCATGGGGCCTCCTTCTCAAGAACCCAACCCAACAAAAGACGTGCGCGATCTAGCTGGTACCGCGGAGAAGCCAAGTTGCAACAGGCGTCGTCTACCGTTCAGCTCTCAGGAGACGCCTCCAGCTGCTGACTTCACCGAGCCTCAGATAGGCGAGGTGCAAAATATTATCAGCCCCAACACACTCAAGAAGGCGGTCTGTGAGCAGAACTCGGTCCCATTACAGGAGAAGAAGAAGGCACGCAAAAGAAAGACTAACATGGGTGCGAGCCAGCCGGCACTGAGTACGATCCGTGCTCAGGACGGGCCACCTTCACCTAAGGATATCTCGAGGACGGTGCATGTGGCGGGTAGGGCGATGCTACCGACAAATATGCTCAATGCTGCAACCGGTGCTTTGTGGAGTCTGCATGACAGTGTTCTTTCTTTGGAGAAGCGGTGTCTCAGAGACAAGGATGTGGCATACCCGGTTTTCGCGGCCAAGGTGCCAGAGGGCACGGGCTTTGTGGATAACTCCATCGGGCGTACGATCGTCCTGCGGTTTGATGACATCCATGCTATGTTGAACCTTCATCCGCTGCACTACACCTTCGTTCGGCTATTTTCGCTGAGTATGGAGATGCGGATCATTCGCGACAAGACCCCGGACATCGTGATAGTCGACCCCTTCTACATGCGTGCCAAGATCTTGGCAGCGCTGGGGACCGGCAAGTCGCGAGTTCTTACCTCGAAGGTGTCATTCTGGCAAACCAAGATAAGGATAACTTCCTCGTGCTTTACATTCCCGAGTAAGTCCTCCCCTCAACCGGCCCGTAACATATGAATTCTTAGATTTCGATCATTTTTCTTTTAACATTCTGTGTTTTTTTCAGTGACAAACATTGCACGCTCATCCTCCTAAGCCCCAAATATTCCATGGCCACATAATTCAACCCGGACCGTCAGTCGAACGTAGACTACACAAATGTCAAGAAGGTTCTTGATGATGTTCTCCCCGGCTACGCCAAATCTAGAGGCACCTTCACCAGGACTATTCGTAAGTACGGCAAGCACGTGTTCTCCCACAATACGACGTTCTGCTGCGTCAAGCAGCCGCCTGGCGGTCAGAAGGGTGCCTACTACGCCATCCATCACATGCGGGCGATCGTACGGGACCATCATCAACTTCTGCTACCGAGTAAACTCAAAGATTGGGCCGCGAGCGTGTCGGCAATCCAGGACGCGGACATCAGACAAGAATTCTTTCGCATCTAGTCGGAGTTTGCGGAAATCATCCATCAAGATGTCCTTCGTACCTCGGGGCAGTTCTACCTCATAAATCAACTGTCCAATAGTGACATTGACACAATGCTACAAATGCAGGCTGACAACGCCCGTTATTTCATGACTCCCATGATAGACGGCGGCTTCATCCACGCTCCGGTCCCTTGAGTTGAGTCGAAAGCAGTGATGATGTGTCTAGTTCTGAAACATCGATTGGCTCATGTTGTAATTAAACTTTAATGAACTTGTAGTATGTCTCTTTGGTTTCGAGAGTCATTCAACTTAGATGTAATCGATGCTATTAATGTCTTGCTTTTCTCTTCCGATCATTCTGTTGCATACTTATATATTGCTTATGTATTGTCTGTGAATTGGTACTAACGTTTAGTTTGGCTAGTGCATAGCGATGCGTCGTATGTCGTGTACAAGGGTAAGGTTCCCGGAGTCTACGACGACTGGGAGGAGTGTTGGAGACAGGTTCACCGATTCAGCGGTAACAGTTACAAAGGGTACACCACTAGGCCGAGGCCGAATCTAGATACGCCCGCTATCTAGCGGGAGAGGGGAGGGAGCATTGGAGGAACCGGATGAAGACGAGTTTCATCGTGATGATGCTCATCGTGATGACCGCAGCTCTCTTCTATGTGATGGTAGTTTAGATGATCGATATCGACTTGTAATGTGAAGACAAACTCGCTACTCGCGGTCTCGAGACTTGTAATATAATGTTCTATCTTTGTTTGGTCTTTTCAATTCGGAGAGTAATATGATGAATTGTATTCGGAGACTAATATGATGAATTGTATTCAGAGACTAATCTTCTATTGTATTCGATGAATCTGTTGTTGATGTGTGATGTCTATATTTTGTCCAATTATACATTTTGTAACCTGTGCAAAAAACAGAAAATTAAAAAATAAAAAAAACCTAATATTCATACTAATGGCGCATCACATCACAGTGCGCCATTAGTATGCCAAAGGATACTAATGGCGCATCATTAAACAGTGCGCCATTAGTATGCCGAAGTTACTAATGGCGCATCTTGTTGTTGTGCGCCATTAGTATGCCAAAGCACCTGGGTATACATGGCCCCCTGGGAGGCATACTAATGGCGCACTGTTGTATATACTAATGGCGCATCTGAGGTCCGCCATTAGTATACCAGATACTAATGGCGCACCAGTGGTGCGCCATTAGTAAAATATACTAATGGCGTGGCACTAATGGCGCACCACTAATGCGCCATTAATGGCCAAATTAGGTGCGCCATTAGTAGGCCTTTTCCTAGTAGTGTGGGAAACATAGAGAGGCGGAGATATAGTTCCTCTCTCAAAATAATTGCAAGTAGGAGCAGCAAGCACATGCATATTATATTCATCAAAATCATCATGTGTAACGGTAAAAGGCAACCCATCAATATAATCCTTAATAAGTGCAAGCTTCTCCGATATAGTGTAGTCCGGAGAATTCAAAAAGATAATAGGACTATCATGTGTTGGTGCAATAGCAACAATTTCATGTTTAACATAAGGAACTATAGCAAGTTCATCTCCATAAGCATAATTCATATTGGCATCTTGGCGACAAGCATAGCAAGCATCATCAAAAAGGGATAATTCAAGAGAATCAATGGGATCATAGCAATCGTCGTAGCAATATTCATAGCAACCATCCTTCTGTAAGCACGAAGGGGAATTAAATAATGTATGAGTTGGAGGGTCACTCTCATTAGAAGGTGGGCACGGGTAGCTAATCCGCTCCTCCTCCTTTTGTTCTTCGCTCTCCTCATCATCTTTTTCATCCAATGAGCTCAAGTTTCATCAATTTCTTCTTCCATAGATTCCTGCAAAATATTAGTCTCTTCTTGGACAGCGGAGACTTTCTTCATAAATTGTTTAACATAGCATTAGAAGCATAATTATAATAACAATATTCAAGTATGGCAAAATTTTCAGATTTGTAAAGAGTAGCATCATACTTTGCAATCAACATAGCAATTTCAGAAGCACCCTTAAAAGCAACAAATTCTTCAATTTGTTGAACATCATAACACCCTTAGCATAAGAAGATAAGATTCCATTATCAATAAACTCACATTGGTAGGGAAGGTGTTTTTTAGGGTTTTCAGAACAACTAGTAAAATCATATTCCCAATATAAATTCCAAGCATAACAAGCATGCTCATCTAAAGATTTGCCCTCAACTAAGCTAGTTGGGGTTTCAACACGAGCACAAAGGGATCGAAGATGATCCAAGTAATAAGCTTCAGCAGTGTGATAGATTTTGAGTGGTTCCTCAACCACTGGTTCAGCAGGTACAACTAACTTTTTTGGTATTTTGCGTGTCCTACCCATAAGAAAACAACTAAGAATAGCAAATAAAAACTACTTAGTTATAAAGCAAACAAGCACACACGAGAATATTCACTCCAAAATATGACTCCCCGGCAACGGCGCCAGAAAAAGGTCTTGATAACCCACAAGTATAGGGGATCACAACAGTTTTCGACAAGTAAGAGTGTCGAACCCAACAAGGAGCTAAAGGTAGAATAAATATTCCCTCAAGTTCTATCGACCACCGATACAACTCTACGCACGCTTGACGTTTGCTTTACCTAGAACAAGTATGAAACTAGAAGTACTTTGTAGGTGTGATAGGATAGGTTTGCAAGAAAGTAAAGAGCAAGGAAATAAAACTAGGGGCTGTTTAGATGAAGACACAACTAAATTAGTTCTAGTAGAGAGCTTTTGTCAACAAGAAAGTTATTTGTCCCTAGGAAATCGATAACTAGACCGGTAATCATTATTGCAATTTTATTTGAGGGAGAGGCATAAGCTAACATACTTTCTCTACTTGGATCATATGCACTTATGATTGGAACTCTAGCAAGAATCCGCAACTAATAAAGATTCATTAAGTTAAAACCCAACCATAGCATTAAATCATCAAGTCCGCTTTATCCCATACGCAACAATCCCTCTTACTCGGGTTTGTGTTTCAGTCACTCACCAACCCACTATAAGCGAATCATAAACGTATTGCAACACCCTACAGCGGGAATCCCTCACTCTTGCACGACACGGAGGGCACCATAGGAAAGCACCAATAATAAAACATACAACTCAAACCATCGCGATCATCAAATAGCCATTAGGACAAAACAGATCTACTCAAACATCATAGGATAGCCATACATCATTGGGAAATAATATATAGCGTTGAGCACCATGTTTAAGTAGAGATTACAGCGGGTAAGAGAGAGGTTACACCGCTGCATAGAGGGGGGAAGAGTTGATGGAGATGTTGGTGAAGATGGCGAAGGTGTTGGTGAAGATCGCGGTGATGATGATGGTCCCCGGCGGCGTTCCGGCGCCACCGGAAGCAAGGGGGAGAGATCCCCCCTTCTTAATCTCCTTCCTTGACCTTCTCCCTAGATGGGAGAAGGGTTTCCCCTTTGGTCCTTGGCTCCCATGGCGTGGCAGGGGCGAGAGCCCCTCCGAGATTGGATCTATCTCTCTGTTTCTCCGTTCTCTGATTCTACCCCTTCACCGTTTCTTTTATATCCGGAGATCCGTAACTCCGATTGGGGTGAATCTTTCGCTCAGATCTTCCTTGTAAAATTACCTTTCTTGCAACAGAAGCAGAACGTCAACCGCCTGACGGGTGGACCACGAGGGTCAGGGGCGCGCCTGAGGGTGTAGGGCGCGCCCCCTACCTCATGACCACCCTGGACACCGTTTCGCGTTGATTTTACTTCCAGAAAATCATAAATATTCCAAAAAAAATCTCCGTCCGTTTTTATCCCGTTTGGACTCCGTTTGATATTGGGTTTCTGTGAAACAAAAAACATGCAACAGACAGGAACTGGCACTAGGCACTGGATCAATATGTTAGTCCCAAAATAGTATAAAAAGTTCCCAAAAAGTATATGAAAGTGAATAATATTGGCATGAAATAATCAAAAATTATAGATACGATGACGACGCATCAAGGAGCTCCGGACCTAAATCCGGGGCAGATCGCGTCGTCCGAGGACGGGTGGATGGACCCCGCCCCAGAGGCCGCACACTCATCGGCGACAGAACCGAGCACAAACTCCACCCCCAAGGAAGCCTGTGACACTGGACCCCCGGACTCTTGTCCGGCTATAGGTCCTATTCCGCGCACCCCCAAGCCCGCCGAATATGGTTGGGCTCCGGTAATGGAATTCACCGCCGCAGATATCTTACAGCACTCCCCCTCGGCGACATGCTGAATTCATTAAGGTCTCTCTCTTTGTCAGGAGATGCTTGGCCGAACTATGTCCGGCTTGAGGGGGAAGAAGGCGACAAAGAAATTCGTTCCCGACCCACCACCCACTTCATAGCCACTGTCAACGATGTAAGAGACATGCTTAACTTCGACTCCGATGACACCAATGGTACGGACGTTGGCGCAGGGGACGATTCTGAGCCACCGCCCACAGGGTGCTGGACTGCCACCTCATCATATGATATATACATGGTGGACACGCCCAAGGAGGATGATGGCGACAAAACGGAGGATAAAACCCCCGGACGAAAGCCAAAATGATGGCGCACACGCCGCTCTAAGTCCAGCCACAGTAAAAACAGTGATAACAGTGCTAGAAAGATCGACACCCCGTCAACTCCGAAGGCAACAACAACCATATGGACCCAGCGATGGAGCAGGATGAGCCAGGTCACGCAGAACACAGCCCGGAGCAAACGCCCGATCACAGTGATCCCGAGGGCCGAACTCATCAAACTGCCCCGGGACAAGAGCACAGTCTAGACGATGACGCATTCATCATCCCGGAAACACGTTTGGAACGAGATAACCTCCACAGAAGGCTTATGGCCACTGCGAGAAGTCTAAAGAAGCAGAAGCAAAGGCTTAAGGCCGCACAGGAAACGCTCAATCGCAGATGGAATAAAGTGCTAGACACTGAATAAAAGTACGGCGACGATCGCCACACAAAGAGCTATCCAAAGCGTAAGCTGCAGCCAGAATTCGACGAGGAGGCCGTTCCACCAAAGAACAATACGGCCAGTAGGCCAGACCACCCACTTTGTAACCGCAATAGAGCAGCTACTGACGCTGCACACGATTTACGTGAGCTCCTGGAGAAAAAGGCCGCCGAGACCAGGTCCATCTATGGATCTAGAGGACACGCTCCGGTGCAGGATTATGATCACCAATACGATCAGACTGATCGAGTACCAGTTCAGAATCATCACCGGACACAACAACAGTCGACAGCACGCCACAACATGTCCAGATACAAAGGGGCCGCTCACCCTCTGTGCTTCACCGAAGAGGTACTGGACCACGCGTTTCCACAGGGTTTCAAACCCGTGAACATAGAGGCATATGACGGAACGACGAACCCCGGGGTCTAGATTGAGGATTTTATCCTTCAGATCCACATGGCTCGTGGGGATGACCTCCATGCCATTAAATACCTTCCCCTCAAGTTGAAGGGACCAGCTCAGCACTGGTTGAAAATCCTCCCCGAAAACTCAATTTGAAGTTGGGAGGAACTTGAGGATGCTTTCAGGGCCAATTTTCAAGGAACCTATGTCCGACCTCCGGATGCTGACGACTTAAGTCACATAATCCAACAGCCCGGAGAGTCCGCCCGCAAACTTTGGAATAGATTCCTCACTAAGAAGAATCAAATTGTTGATTGTCCGGATGCGGAAGCCATAGCGGCCTTCAAGCATAGTATCCGGGATGAGTGGATCGCCAGACACCTCGGCCAAGAAAAGCCAAGGACAATGGCAGCCTTAACAAGCCTTATGACCGCTTTTGCGCGGGCGAAGATAGTTGGTTGGCCCGTAGAGGCACCAGCGACCCAGGCACATCCGAAATCAGGGATGGCAATGGGAAGCCACGGCGCAATAAAAACAAGCGTCGAAACAAGGAAGAAAGTCCGGACAACACAACGGTCAACGCCAGGTTCAGGGGCTCTCGACCCGGTCAATAAAAGAAGCCATTTAAAGGCAGCAAAGAGGGACCGTCCGGCCTGAACAAGGTCCTGGACAGACTGTGCCAAATTCATGGCACCCCCGAAAAACCTGCAAACCACACTCATAGAGAATTCTGGGTCTTTAAGCAGCCCGACAAATTAAATGCCGAACACAAGGGAAGGGAAACACCAAGTGAAGACAAGGATGAGACTCGCCAACCGAACACTGGGGGACAGAAAAAATTCCCACCAGAGGTAAAAACAGTAAACATGATCCACACACCCAAGAAAAGGCGCGAACGCGCGCTTAGAGACGCATACGCTACAGAGCCCGTCGCCCCCAAACTTAACCACTGGTCGGCCTGCCCGGTCACCTTCGATCACAGGGACTACCCGACCAGTATGCGGCACAGAGGATCAGTTGCCTTGGTGCTTGACCCAATAATCGACGGATACCATCTCACTCGCGTCCTCATGGACGGCGATAGTAGTCTTAATCTAATATACTAGGACATTGTCCGCAGAATGGGTATAGACCCATCCAGAATCAGCCAAAGTAACACCACCTTTGAAGGGGTGATACCAGCGTCGAAGCTCGCTGCAGGGGCTCCCTCGTACTAGAGGTGACATTCAGTTCCCCAGCAACTTCAGAAGCGAAGAACTACTCTTCACCATCGCCCCCCTCCAAAGTGGTTATCAGGCATTGCTCGGGAGAACGGCCTTCGCCCGCTTCAACGCAGTACCGCACTACGCCTACCTTAAACTCAAGATGCCCGGACCACGTGGCATCATCACCGTTAACGAAAATACAGAGCGTTCCTTACGCACCGAAGAGTATGCGACGGCTCTAGCAGCCGGACTCTAAGCGGCCTCTAATATATGAACGCATGATTGGTCGTTAAGACCACGGACACGGTTAGACGAGTCCGACAGCCCAGATAAACCTGAGCTGGGCGCTACACATGTAATCCCATAGAGGACACCAGGGGCTACAGATATTTAATAAAGCCCAACTTTTGTCTTGACCTTATTAAGAGGCCAATGCCTTACACTTCTACTATCCATCAATGATAGCCAACTCTTCGCACGCTTACGTCATACTCTTGTACATGAGTTTTCCTTTTTTCAGAAACCATTCGTGCGATACCCACCCAGGACACAGCACAACGGAGACAAAGGCGCAGACGTGTAGCAGGGCCCCGCTAAAAGGTTTTTCTTTAGATTAAGCCCCTGTGTAAAGCTTCTTTATTGTATCTTGTTGCTTACACATCCCATGGGTACTACACCCACAGGGGATACTGCCATTATTGGCATTTCGCCACGACAGACTAATGCACGTACCTGGAAATACAGGGTTCATAATAAAGGGCGTTCTTCGGCCCAGTATATGTTCTAAAGTCCGAATACCTTCGGGAGTGTTCGGCGTCGTGAGTTTGGCCTTATATGCATCAGCTCCGAATCATGTCTTTGGTCAAATGTTGGGTTTGCCCGGCTCCTGGATTTGCTGCCTTACGTTCCGTTCTTATCGGCTAAGGCGGCCAAAGGAGAACTACTGCGATTGTGCCCTGGTTATTCCGGATGAGCACCTCAGTAGAGAAAGCCGAAAACTGACTGTCATGATATAGCGAGAGACTGATCAACCACTCGAGGACTCATCGGAATCTTTAGGATTCCTTCGCATTAACGAAGGACCGTTTACCGGTCATGTACACACACGCCCGTATTCGGACGCACGCAAAGGTACCAGGGGCTACATAGTAGCCCCACCGTCAAACTCCTATGGCTAAGTGAAAGTGTTAAAGCTATATAGTCTGGTTACCTAGTTC
Source organism: Triticum dicoccoides (assembly GCF_002162155.2). NCBI lineage: Eukaryota > Viridiplantae > Streptophyta > Magnoliopsida > Poales > Poaceae > Triticum > Triticum dicoccoides. The sequence continues at coordinate 359,403,889 of NC_041389.1, forward strand.
AGCGTGCGATCACCTCCTTAATGGACCAAGACGTTGGATCAAGTGTGATTACGCATATTCTCGCGAACACCCCCGCATTGTATGCGTGGGGGCTGAAGCCAACGACTGCTAACTTTCAGATTACATACATATATCAAACGGCCGCACAGGAGGCACAATAACACTTTCGGGAGAAAAGTATAAACATAGCCTCCATAATTAAAATAAAATTGTTTTTACAATGAAACGATTTGTCACTCGAACATGACATTTTTCGAGCACTGAGCCTCTATTAAGCGAGCACCTTCTGTTACTTGCTCCAAGTAGTGCTCGGCCGGATCCTGGCTTCCCGCCGGATTTTGGGTCGCAATGATGGTGGCCTCCATATCTGTCCAATATGCTTTAACATGGCAAGAGCCATCCGTGCACCCTCTATGCACGCCGACCTCTTTATGGAATCAATTTGCGATACGGCACCAAGGAATTGTTGCACTAAACCAAAATAACTGTCCGGCTGAGGCCCCTTCGGCCATAGATGGTCTATTACAGACCTCATTGCAAGACCGGACAGCCTATGGAGCTCGGCCACAGCTGCCATCCTCTCACTCAATGGCAATGGGCGCGTTGGAGCACTGAATTGCGACCAGAACAGCTTTTCCACTTCATTATCTTTTTGATCCTCAAAGAACTTGGTCGCATCAGCCGTACTCTTCGCCAAATCCTCATACGCGTCTGCAGGGCTCCAGCATCGATACAGAGGAGTGTACTTTGGATCTAAAAACTTCATCCGCAATAAATAGGGGTTTCCAGCCGCGATTTCTCCGGCCTGTCGAAGCTCCTCCCGCGCATCCCTCATTTCGGAATGCGTCTCCTTGGCCGCCACAAGGGCCTTCATCAGGTCAGCCGAATTCGCCTGATTCTCTTTTTCGAGAAGCTCATACCGGATGGCGGCGTTTTTCAGCTCCATAGCCATCTCGGCTATTTTAACTTTGCTTCAGTGATTAGCAGGTTGTTCGGCTCTCAACTCTTCGGTCGCCTTTATGGCAGCCACATTGCTCGCCCGGACTTGTTCCTTGGCAAGGGCAAGTTCCGCCCTCAGGGCCTCCACGGTAGCAGCTCCGCCTGCAGTCCAAGCATATCACATTAACATTATGCTCCTCTTAATATTTCCTATAAAAATAACGAAAGCAGAGCACATACTTTGTGACTCGTTAAGCCGCTCGTTCACAAGTGTGATATCGGCATCCACAACTCCAATCTGTCTCCTCAGTTCGGGGACTTCAACGAGCAGGTCGGCTACCGGATCCTTAGCCACCTGCGCATAAATACAGTGCGATCATTACTCAACAATGTGATCCTCCGTTTGCCACCTAGGGCTGGCAACCAGAGTCTCAGGGGCTACTATCCATATGGAGCACACCTAGCGTGTGCGCCACAATCAAAAAATTACGTATTTCATTACATACCTCAAAGACTCTGAGCAGGTTCATAAAAGCTTCATGCAGCCCGCTTGTGGCAGATGAAACCTTCCCAAGCACCGTGCTCATCAATGAACGGTGATCCTCCGAGAGAGCAGCTCGCTCCAGAAGGCCCGTCAGCGTATCCGGACGGTCGCTGGACTGTGTTGGACCCTTCTTA
>NC_041389.1:359405779-359494555 GCF_002162155.2 Triticum dicoccoides
GGAGCCGAACGCTCCGGGCTCAGGGAGGTCGATGTATTAGCTTCTAGCCTCGGCAGATCTGGACTCCTCCGTGACGACACCTCGGGGTCGCCCGCCACATGAGGCAGAGAGGTTGGTGGGATTTCACTCTCCATCATCTCCGGAAGGAGATCCCCCGAAGACGAACTCTGTCAAGAAGAGCTGCTAGCCGGACTGCAAAGAATGGATCTTGGTTATTGTTCTCGGTGGAGGAAGCAGTAGCTTTGTATCTACGATTAACTTACAGCTCGGCTGAGGGCTGGCCTGTTTGCGGGCATGGCGCGATGAGGACGCCCTTCGGGGCAGGGCTCCCTGGTGAAGTTTTCTTCCCTTGTTTGGGAACCTCCGTCTCCAAATCTTTGGACGCGGCCTTTTTCTTCCCGCGAGGGGAGGAGACCTTAGATTCCCCTCCCCAACTATCCTCCTTTGTGGAGGTAGCAACTCCCCCGGTTTGGATGTGCAATGTGTGAAGTTCTGCTTCTCTGTTCTTCCCTTCGTCTTTCCCCGAAGGCACTTGACTTAGCATATGACTAAGCATCTTGGCTATGGCAGGACTAGGTGAGCCTTCGGGAAGTGGCGCTGGACACCTGATCCTCTCCGCCTTATTGAGGCATTCCTGGTCGTCGATGGTTTTCACAATAATGTTTTGATAAAAATAAACGAAGTGTTCGGTTTCTGGGTTACTTACTCGGGTATCTGGGCGGTTGCAGCTCAGGCCCGCATCCTCGGTGGTGTCCGGACACTTTACTTGTGGTCCAAAGAATAACTTACACATCCCTTAGAGCATCAAGCCGAAGAAGTGCAGAATAGTCCGCGGACCTTCCGGATTGAACTCCCACATCCGGAGAGGCCGGCGTTTGCATGGCAAGATCCGTCGGACTAGCATTACCTGAATTATGCTTACAAGGCTGATGTCCCTCTCAAGAAGCTCCCGTATGCGGCTCTGCAATGTTGGTACATCATTAGCAGGCCCCCAATCCAGTCCCACATTTACCCATGATGCCAGTTGAGGTGGAGGGCCCGAACGGAAGTTGGGGGCAGCCACCCACTTTGTGCCTCTAGGAGCCGTGACGTAAAACCACCTCCGCTGCCACAGATCGGACACCTCCGGGAAGAAGCCCTCCGGCCATGGGGCGTCGGCATTCTTGCTTAATACAGCGCCTCCGCACTCCGTGTGCCGCCCCTCAATCATCTTCGGCTTCACATTGAAGTTCTTGAGCCATAAGCCGAAGTGCGGGGTGATGTGGAGGAAGGCTTCACACACGACGATGAATGACGAGATGTGAAGGATGGCGTCCGGACCTAGATCATGAAAATCTAGCCCGTAGTAGAACATGAGCCCTCTCACGAAGGGATCAAGGGTGAAGCCTAAGCCGCGGAGGAAGTGAGAAACAAATACGACGCTCTCATTGGGCTCGGGAGTAGGGATGAACTGCCCTGGAGCAGGGAGCCTGTGCTTGATGCCGGCAGTCAGATATCTGACCTCCCTAAGCTTCGCAATGTTCTCCTCTGTGACAGAGGAAGCCACCCACCGGCCTTGAAGGTTAGATTTGGACATGATTGAAGATCCGAAGTGCTTAAGCTTGGGCTTAGGGTGTTAGAACTCGAGATGCGAAAAGGCGCAAGCGTGGTAGAAAAGAGGGATAGGCCTCGGCCCCTCAATAAAGGGGTTGAATATCAAGCGTCCTCGGCGTAACCGCTTGGGACTTACCTAAAAACACGGATCGTACCAACAGGTGTCGTGGGGTTGCACGCGCCCGTACTGATGGAAGATCCCGCGATAAGGGGAACACGGTCTCTGCTTTGGCGAGGCGTGCCAATAAAACCGCCTCGCAACGGGTATTGAGGCAAGCTAAGAAAAACCGGTTCGTATTGGGCCGGGCCACGGCGTAAGGGTACACCATACAAAAAGTTGTTAGAAGATTATATTTGTGGAATATCGTTCTCTCTACGGTGGAATGCGAAAGTCGTTTTTCAGAGCCGGACACGATTTAAGTGTTCGAGGTTCACTTTGGAGTATTCGGAGATGGAATCCGCCTTGCAATGCTGAAGACAAACTGCGCGCTGGACTCATCATCATTGAAGCCTGGTTCAGGGGCTACTGAGGGAGTCCTGGATTAGGGGGTATCCGGACAGTCGGACTATATACTTTGGCCGGACTGTTGGACCATGAAGATACAAGACTCAAGACTTCGTCCTGTGTCCGGATGGGACTCTCCTTTGCATGTAAGACAAGCTTGGCGATCCGGATATTAGATCCCCTTCTTTGTAACCGACTCTGTGTAAACCCTAGCCCCCTCCGGTGTCTATATAAACCAGAGGGTTTGATCCGTATGGGGACAATCATAATCATCATAGGCTAGCTTCTAGGGTTTAGCCTCTACAATCTCGTGGTAGATCAACTCTTGTAATACTCATATCATCAAGATCAATCAAGCAGGAAGTAGGGTTTTACCTCCATCGAGAGGGCCCGAACCTGGGTAAAACATCGTGTCCCTTGCCTCCTATTACCATTAGCCTTAGATGCACAGATCGGGATCCCCTACCCGGGATCCGCCGGTTTTGACACCGACACCCTCCTTTCCACTAAAGCCCATTAAGGCCCATATACCTCCCGGGGGGTTCCGATAACCTCCCAGAGCTCCGGTATTGTCCCAATCTCACTCGGAACCATTCCGGTGTCCAAATATAGTCGTCCAATATATCGATCTTCATGTCTCGACCATTTCGAGACTCCTCGTCATGTCTGTGATCACATCCGAGACTCCGAACTACCTTAGGTACATCAAAACACATAAACTCATAATATAACCGTCATCTATCTTTAAGCGTGCAGACCCTACAGGTTTGAGAACTATGTAGACATGACTGTCGGTGTCAAAACCGGCGGATCTCGGGTAGGGGGTCCCGAACTGTGCATCTAGGCGGATGGTAACAGGAGACAAGGGACACGATATTTTTACCCAGGTTCGGGCCCTCTCAATGGAGGTAAAACCCTACTCCTGCTTGATTGATATTGATGATATGGGTAGTACAAGAGTAGATCTACCACGAGATCAGAGAGGCTAAACCCTAGAAGCTAGCCTATGGTATGATTGTTGTTCGTCCTACGGACTAAAACCCTCCGGTTTATATAGGCACCGAAGAGGGTTAGGGTTACACAGAGTCAGTTACAATGGTAGGAGATCTACATATCCGTATTGCCAAGCTTGCCTTCCACGCCAAGGAAAGTCCCATCCGGACACGGGACGAAGTCTTCAATCTTGTATCTTCATAGTCCAAGAGTCCGGCCAAAGGTGATAGTTCGACTATTCGGACACCCCCTAATCCGGGACTCCCTCAGTAGCCCCCGAACCAGGCTTCAATGGCGATGAGTCCGGCGCGTAGATTGTCTTCGGCATTGCAAGGCGGGTTCTTCACCAAATCCAGTGCACCTGTTGGATAGCGTCCGGCTTCTCATAAATATTGCGCTCCTTGGCCTCCATGCCCATTAATAGCCATCTTCCACGTGTTGAACGAATGCAAAAGCCAGGGTATTTTTACATTTACCCCTTAGCTGCGCAAATGAGCTGCCTATAAAAGAGACGAGGATCTAGATCCGAGTCACACCATTCCCCCTTCGCGAGCATTCATCGGACCGCATTTGACAGAAATCCATTCCATCATGGACAGTCGACGTGGCTCCTCCTCTCGCCCTCCCAGCCCTCAGCCTGGAGATTGGGAGAGATGCTCCGTCCCGCACAGTGAGCTAGTGGCGCTCCAAACCAAGGGTTTCTTTCCCCAGCCTTCATGGTTCCGGTTCGAGTCGGACTCGCCACCTATAAGGGCAGAAAGCAAGCGGAGAGTGTCCCCAGTCCCTCCAAAGGAGAGCGGGTATGCCTTGTCCCTTATTTGATAAGAGGGCTCGGAGTTCCAATTCATCCGTTTCTCCCGAGGCTCCTGGAGTTCTACGGCCTCCAGTTGCACAAGCTTACGCCTGCCTCCATTTTGCACATTGCGGGCTTTGTGGCACTTTGCGAGCTGTATTTGGGCATCGAGGCTCATTTTGCGCTATGGAAGAAGTTGTTCTGCCTTGTGCCCCATTCTCAAGAGGGGTCAATATATCAAGTGGTCGAAGCCGAACTATGGCGCATCGCCGGGACCGGATATCTATCCGGAACCCCGAAGAAGGCGTCCGAAGACTGGCCTTCGGAATGGTTTTATGTAGAAGATGTCCCCCTGCCGGAAGCTGTTCGGATCGGCCTCCCTGAGTTCAATAACGCTCCTTTGAAGAAACGCCTAAGCTGGCGTCCATGGAGCCCTCAGAAGGAAAATGACAGGGACGTCCTTTACCTGATGAGCCGAATAAGGTTGTTAGCTCATTCCGGACTGACCATGATCGGGGTCATGGCCACATGCATTATGCGGGGGGTGCAGCCGCTCCAGTATAGAGGCCACCCCATGTGGGATTTCAACGGGGAGGATGATGCCACCCGCTGCGGCCATAAGGGGCCGGGATCGGTCGCTGATCTGATGAAGATCTTGTCCGCATTGTACAAGGGAGAAGAGGAGGAATTTCTCCGCGTCAATCCACAGGACGGATTTTCTATGTACAATCCTCCAAGCTGGGTAAGTGGACATTTATTTTTGCCTATCCGATCCATACTACCATAGTCAAGTATCTCATTTTGTGATTTCGGCGCAGGAACTGCGCCGGGCCGTAAAGGATATAAACAGCCCGCCTCCACAACCCGAGGATCCGGAATGGTTCCTCGATCTGACCTCCCAAGAGGATCCGGACATATCGGTGGAGCTGATCGACGGGGTATTTCACCGACTGAGCATCGATAATGCCTTGGTCGCCATTACGGCCGATTACCCCGGAATACTTCCCGCCTCGCAGGTAACTGAGACCGAAGTCCCAATACTTTGAAAATGACCCATCCGTGCTTGTTTTTGATCACCGTATACCAATGGTGTTTCGCAGGGGAAGTCCTTGAGGCGGAAGGCCGAGCCTGCGACGGCTAGTCAACAAGGGACAGCAAGGCCCAACAGGCTGAAAAGAAGTGCAGTCTAGATTGAAATGCCGGTGCAACGGTATGGCGTGTCATCTTACTCCCAGGTTTTATTCCCGGGAGGCATACTAATGCTCGTGCTTTTTCAGGAAGAAGACCGCTTGCCAGACTGTATCCGGAGAGGTTGCCAATCAATCCTCTGCTTGCCAGGCTCCAAAGCCAGGTCCAGAAGCGGAGGCGAACACGAGGCGTGCGTCGGATGCTCCTCCGACAGAGGATGCCGACAGGTTATCTGCCACCAATTCCGAGGTGGAGAGTGCCATGAATCACAGGCGTCGCCGGACAGTTCTTCGTGACGCATGTTTCTCCCCAGAGGCATTGGATGCCTTCAATTCGGGAGATGCGCACCTCCATGCCGCTCAAAATGGTCTAGCCAGAGCCACTGAGCAGTATGTAAAATACATGCGGGTGAGAAAATTTGACAGTTATATATGCTAGTAGCCCTCGAGACTTGAAATAGTTAGAATAACTGATTTAAGGATCATTTATTGTGCAGGATCTTACGGAAAAGAATACCCAACTGTCCCAGGAGCTGGAGGAGTGCAAAGCCCAACTTGAGGCCGCACTAGCCGCAGCGGGGGAAGCCAAAGAGACCCCCTCTGGTAATATATGGTTCAAAAGATAAGTAACTTGTGAACTGCGGCGTGTGTATAAGTCTGACAATAATATTGCAGATGGTGCCGGGATAGATCCGGACAAGCAACATCTCATGCGCCGGTTAAAGGCCGGCAAGAATGTGCTTACAAGGGTGAGGGAAGAGAAAAATAATCTCCAAGATGCCAACACCCAACTGGGGGAGGAACTAAAGGATGTTCGTGCCTAGCTGTCTGACTCCGTTAAGGAGAATCGGCGGCTTTGATGCGACATTTTTAGTAAGTGCTTGAACGAACTTTGAAAAAGAGTTCGGCGAGGAAGTCGACTAACAGAGTTATGTCTGTAGGTATGCTCACAGGCCGTCCTGCAGAGGAAATGCCCGGTTCTAAGGGTGACCTTCTTCCCGAGCTCTTGCAACTGCACGAACGAGTTCGGCAGGTGATGAAAGGCGTCGCCCAGGCCTTGTGGCCATCTGTCTCCCTGCCCGAAGGCCTTGGAGAGCTTGCAGAGAGGCTTGAGGGTGCGCGGCGGTGCTTCTGCTTATGGAAGATTTCGGCCTACCATCAAGGCGCCAGGGAGGCCTGGGCCATGGTGAAGACGCGGTACACGAATGCTGACCCAAACCACATGGCCGAGGTCGGACCTGTGGGGCCCGATGGGAAGGAGATCCCTGTGAGCTTAGTGTATGGCCAAGTAGAATTGGCCGCAAAGTATTCCCAATAGGACTGTAAACTAGACAACCTGTTGGATGGCATTGAAGAGGAATATGCCCAGTCAGGTTGACTATGTAATTTAAGATGACATGTAAAATGCCTTCTAGCTGGATTGTAGATCGTTTGTCCTAGTGGACCTTTTCGCTTCAACCTCGGGACCCAATAGTCCGGAGTGTGTCCGAATACCCTCGCGGTTATATAAGAACCGGGGCATGCGTGGAGACCAGGCGTAGGGGTCATTAGTGCTTTATCAGACAAGTGCCCAACTAGTTATGTTATATTACATGGTTAGTAAGAAACATCTTCTAGGGAGAATAGTTCCGTTAGGGGTTCCTTTCCCTGGGAGGCATGCCCTAAAGTGCATGTCCGGACTGCGAAAAAAGCAGAAAAACATCTGGGTGCAGATAAATAAATATATAAGAAATCATCTTTTAGTTCACCGACCGAATATTCCCTTAAGAACGCTAGCTTTCGGCTTCACCCAGTCCGAGGTACACATCCGGCTGACCCGGCAGTAACAATCGCAGAGGTGCTCCCTTTACCACCTAGCCGAACAATCGGGAACGTAGGGGTAAGCACAGGAGCCAGGCAACCCAGATTGGCCAAAACTTAAGTCATATCGATGCATATAATGGTGAATAAAAGGTACATGCGGAAGTGTGACACATGTGTTGGGCATGAAGCCCGCATAAATAAGCTTCTGTTAAAGAAGCCCCCATGTATAATGAGCACGGATAGCGCGTCAAGTGTGTGCGAACAAAGCACGAACGAGCCTTCAAAGGCTGTAAGACAAAAGGAGGGAGAAGGGGAGAAATATAAGACAACTACTGTATAAAATATAGATGGAGGAAGGAGACGAACTCGGAATCCGGCGCTAGGCATAGAATCTTCGGAGACGGGCTGCGTTCCATGGGTTCGGCTCCAGTCGGTTATCTGATGCATTTCGCAGATGGTACGCTCCGCCGGTCAGGACTTGGTCGATGATGAAGGGACCTTCCCATTTGTTCTTGAGTTTGTCCTTTTTCTTGTCCGGCAGGCGTAGAACTAACTCGCCGACATTGTAAGTTTTGGCCCGTACTTCTCTGCTTTGATATCTTTGAGCCTGCTGTTGATAGAATGCGGAACGGGCTTTTGCCACATCACGCTCCTCCTCCAAGGCGTCCAAACTGTCCTGCCGATCAAGCTCGACTTCTCTTTCTTCGTACATGCGCACGCGAGGTGAGTCATGAATTATATCGTAGGGCAAAACTGCCTCTGCGCCGTATACCATAAAGAATGGTGTGAATCCGGTAGTGCGATTCGGCGTGGTCCGCAGCCCCCAGAGTACGGAGTCTAGATCCTCTACCCAGTGCGCGTTAGATTCCTTGAGGGACCGCACTAGTCTGGGTTTGATGCCGCTCATGATTAGACCATTTGCTCGCTCGACTTGACCGTTAGTTTGAGGGTGATAGACTGAAGCATAGTCGAGCTTGATGCCCATGTTTTTGCACCAGAGTTTGACCTCGTTGGCCGTGAAGTTCGTGTCGTTATCAGTTACGATGCTGTGGGGGACGCTGGAATGGTGTACGACCCCTGATATGAAGTCTATCACTGGTCCGGATTCGGCCGTCTTAATAGGTTTGGCCTCTATCCATTTGGTGAATTTATCCACCATGACCAGTAGGTATTTTTGCTTGTGGGTTCCTCCTTTAAGGGGTCCAACCATGTCAAGCCCCCAGACCGCAAAGGGCCAGGTGATGGGTATAGTTTTGAGGGCGGTGGGTGGCATGTGACTTTGATTAGCAAAGAGCTGGCAACCGACGCATCGTTGGACTAAGTCCTGAGCGTCTGCCCGGGTCGTCGGCCAATAAAATCATGTATGGAAGGCCATGCCTACAAGTGCCCGGGCTGCGGCATGATGCCCGCCGAGTCTGGCATGAATTTCGGCCAGGAGATTCCGCCCTTCCTCTTTGGAGATACACCTTTGAAGGACTCCGGTTGTGCTTTTCTTATGAAGCTCTCCCTCATGGACCTTGTAGGCTTTAGATCGCCGCACTATGCAGCGGGCCTCATTTTGGTCATCGGGAAGTTCCTGCCTGGTTAGGTAGGCTAGGAATGGTTCCATCCATGGGGCGATGACAGCCATTATTACGTGGGCTGAGGGTGTTACTTCGTTGGCAGAACCACCAATTGTGTCAGAATGTTCGGTGTCGGGCAGTTCGGTTGGGTCCGGGTTGTTATTCCTGGACTCCCCCTCCCATAGTATGGATGGCTTAAACAGCCTCTCTAGGAAGACGTTGGGAGGGACGACATCCCGCTTTGCGCCAATACGTGTTAGGACCGGATTTTCGGGATATTAATTTCCAGAAAATGGCCCTTGTGCTCACCAGCCCCAGGATTATTGTTTGCTGATGAGGCACCAACTTGGTATAGAAATTCCAAGCAAAATACAAAATATGTAGTACAAGACCATTCTGGCCTATGAGTACAACAAATGGTTTCTAGTGGTTGATGGCGGAAGCGGTTTGTGGATCATCAGTGTCTATGGGACTCCATTTCCCACAGGAACAGCTGACCAGGTTAACTCCTATCTTCGCGAGGCTGCTATCACCGTTGCTTAGGTTCCGGGGCTATCATCGCAACGCTTCTATCCATGCAAGAAATCGGGCCAAGAAAATAGCCAGGGACAAGCCAGTGAGTACATTGAATGTACTCGCAAACATCATGAACACGGGTATAATATAACAAACGATAATCATGCTCTGAAATACTCTATGATCACAATGTCAGTCATAAAATAAAATTCCTGATGCATGCAAGTAGGTTATTTATATGCAACATGAATATGTATTAACAGAGTAGTAATAAAATGCACCGATCGGATGTCTGAAGCGATGTCTCGAAAGGATAGGAAATAACGAGCATGCCTCAGTCAGGCGTTTGAGCGACACCACATAAAGGGCTTATAAAGTAAATAACAAGCATGCCACAGTCGGGCGTCTGAGCGACACCACATAAAGGGCTTATAAGGTAAATAAATATCAAACATGCCACAGTCGGGCGTCTATGCGACACCACATAAAGGGCTTATGAAGTAAATAAATAACAAGCATGCCACAGTCGGGCGTCTCAGCGACACCACATAAAGGGCTTATGAAGTAAATAAATAACAAGCATGCCACAGTCGGGTGTCTCAGCGACACCACATAAAGGGCTTATAAGGAAAATGATCATAGTGAATATCCAGGAGGTAGAACCGTCCCAGGGATAATCAATAATTCAAATATAAGGGGTTAGTCCATAATAATAATCATCATAATCATCACAAGTCACAAGTCATGATCCACGTTCTGGTTTAGCAGTTTCTCCTCCGAAGACCGACACTTGACCCAACCCAGACTATAGTCCTTAACCATGGACACGGCTATTCGAATAGATATGATCTCTGCAGAGGGTGTACTCTTTACCCACGAGTAACGGATTCCTTTAGTCCATCGGGACTAATTCCATCTACGGTCTTTTAATTGAAAACACACCTGACTTGCACAAACCAGCTTAACTTACCGGTGTCTGGAATCACCCACGACACCTGTCAAGTAAAACTCTAAGTGGGGAGGCTACAACCTTGCGTAGAATGGGATCAAATTTATGTCGTGCGCTCTAAGGGGTGCCCCCCTCTCGGTCCCAACCGGAAACACCCATGCCCTCGGACCAGGTGGCCTGCCTACCGGATGCAGCTGGTATCTTCCACCATGGCCTCTCTGTACGGTGTGTGCCAAGAAAGGGGTTGACAACTTACTGAACCGTACCCTACCTGCGGCAGGGACAAGTGGTAGTACGAAAACAAGTATGGGGTTTACTGGAACAAGACTCGATCTACGGTCGACTCAGGAGGTTTATAAATTCCCTGCATGATATGTGTAACCAATGTATAGTCCAACAAAAACACCACTCATTATACCTCACCATGCCATACCGGACATAACCATCTAGACGGAGACCGGAGACAAGCCCACGCCTACCCAAGGCAGAGGCTTTCTCGGATTTCTTTCCGGCATGCATGCAAGGCATACGAGGACTATTACCATCACAAGTATATCTGTTTCCAACAGCAAGGAAATCTCCCATATGCATTCATGCAAATGATCACGTCACCACATAAAATAACAAGTTATCCGTATTAAGGTGGTGTTATAATCGTGTCAACCAACACACAAAATATTATGCCGGGGTTCAGAATGCTTGCCTTCAAGTTGTGGAGGGGTGAGATGCACTCCAAAACTTTTGAAAGTTTTCTTTTTCTCCAAAAATCCTATTTTGAAAATATTCAAATTAACACATAGTTTCAAAACAGTGCAAAAAAGTTGTCCCAAAATTATTCAAATAAATCTTAAAATAAACTAGACTAAATTTGAGAGAGGTAGGAAAAAGAATAAACTCATTTGGAGTTTTATTTAAAAAGATATAGCCAGTCAAAGTTTAGTCAATTTTCTGTTTAAAAACAATTTAAATAAAAGAAAGAGAAATGAAGAAAAAAACAGTTCGAGGGGAAGGCGTACTCTGCCCTTTACGCCTCCACTTAAAACACGTGGCGGCGGGGCTGGTCACTGACAGTGGGTCCTTGGGCCCACTGGTCAGGTTTGACCAGTCGCCCGCGTCTTCTCCCTCCTCTGCCCGAGCGGGGTGGGGTTCCGGCGATCGCTGCTGATGAACGGCGGCTCCCCACGGGGATCCAAGGGCAGGGATGGCTCCGCCAGGCCGGGCGGTCCTCCCGGTGGTTGTTGGGTCGGCGGGGGTGAAGGGAGTCGCCGGCGGCGAGCTCTGCGGCGGAGGTGGCCTCGGGCACGATTGGGGATTTGGGCTGTGGTGGCTCCCGACCGTGTTTGAAAGGCTGGGCAGCTCCGCAGGGTTGAGGGGAGGAGGATGGTGGCATTGGACGGGCAGGGAAGGCCCTGGTTGCGACAAACGGCGCTGGGGCGTGGCGGCGACCGAACCGGCCGGAGTCGGGGAAGACGGCTTCCCCCCGATGATTGCTGGCTGTGGGGGTGCTATGGGAGTGGCCTGAGGCTGCCTGAGTGGCTGGACGAGCACGGGGCTTCCTTTTATAGCGCAATGAGGTCGGTTCCGTGGCGGTGGATAAGGATGCCGGCGACCACCGTTCTGTAGCTTGCAGGGCATCGTGGCGGCGACGGGCTCTTGCGGAAAAGCTGTGGATGAGCTCAGACTGCTCCACAGGCGAGCTGGTGCGTTGGTGTGGCTCAGGCGGCGCCGACCAGTGCAGAGGCTGTCGGGCGGCAGTGGCGGCTAGCTTCTGGCTTGCCGGAGACGTGGCAAGGGGATGTTGTGCTCGTGAGGGGTACAGGTCGAGGCTTGGCCCAACGCTGCAAGTGGCACAGGGCTAGGATAAGCTCGGGGAACAGACCAGGGGTGCGGCGGCTCGGGCGCGGCACGTGCAAAACGCGTGCTCTGGGCGCGCCAAGAGCACGCGCATCAGGTGCTCGGCGAAATGCCAGCGTGTGCTAGAGGATTAGGATGGGGCTGGGGATTAGCAGGCCTGGTTTAGGGTCGTCTAGGAGCTTAGTGGACATGCTAGTTTGTCCAGAGGTGCAAGGTCACAGAGCAAAACAAAAATCATTCCAAAACTGTCCATGCACTCAAAGTGTTCGACAGAATGCTAAGTGTATTTAGGCAACTCTTGGGGTGGCCAGAATCTCCAGATTTGGGTATCTTTAGATGATAGAGAGGGTGGTAATGTTAGTTGGCCAAATCTAGAAACTTGTTAGTGCAAGTTTTGCAAATCTTCAGTTTTGGACAGAAAGAAAAAGGCATGATTGCAAGCACTCAAGATCCTCCAATGGGTCCACTCTCCTGGACTTAAGGGTTTTGCAGGATGGGCTATAAGTAGGAAAAAGAAACATAGCTAAAAGGGCAAGTTAAAATATGGTTGCTGTACAAATCACCATGCTGGACCAGAATGAAAAAGAGGTTGATTCACTCAATTTTTTCAAAGGACATCACTGGGTTTTTGCAAAAAGTTGAATAACACACTCCTATTAACATCCCATAATTTTGGTAGAAGTTTTAAAGAGATATTTACATAGGTTGTAGTGCAAAAGTGAAATTTGACCAGATTTAAAAACTTGGTGTAGAACTCAAAATGTCCAATGAATGAAGTGTATTTTTGCATAAAAGTGATTTAAAAGCATCACATGACATCCCCAAATTTTGGTTGGAATTTTAAATAAATTTATCAAAGGGTTGCAGTGCAAATGGAACCCTAAAACTTATAAAAAACCAATTTAGAGAAATAAAGCTCAGGGAAAAATAATTATAATCCCACTGATAAAAGAATTGTTTTCTTTGAGAGGGGAAATAAGTCCAATAATGACTGAAAAGTTTTCACTTGGGGTAAAAACTCCATAATAATAAAGAAAGAATGGTTCTGAAATCAAAAGGGAATCCAGAAAATAAAAGTTTAAGTTTCCTGGCAAAATTTTAATTAATAAAACAAGGTTAAAAATTTTGGGGTGTTACAACACTACCCCCCCCCCCTAAGAAAAATCTCATCCTCGAGATTTGTTAAGGATTGTTTTGAAAATACCATTCCCGTTAGTTGAAACTAAAAGTTTACTCATATCACAAACTTTGTTTCGTTGAGGTTGGTTTTTGGCAGCTACGCCCGATATCAAAAATGCAATCGCACATCAACATACTCATGCATGGCTATTATTAAAAACAGGGTCGCACAAGTAAACAGCATTTAATTTTGGCGATACAGGATCACACAGTTACAAGACGAGGACATACTTAGACTCGGTACTACTCGAGCGACTCTAGTCTACCTCGTTAATATCTAATCGGGCGTGCCTTGCGGACGTCGAAGTTTCTCCACGGTTCTCACCGTCGGGATTAGCTGGAGGGGGTTGAGGGACTGCAGGGTCGGGGTAGCGATGATGCCCATCTCGGGGATTGTTGGCCACATTCACGTTGGAGCGTGTTCCCAAAAGGCGACGAAGCACTTCTGGGGTCATCAAGGTGTTTTGGTCGATGACTGGGGCAGACCTCAAAGACTCGATCGGTTGCCCGAGCAGCATGACTGGGTTGTCGGCGTTGGTATCATCTTCTCCTCTTGCCGGGACTCGGCGAATCAGCTTCCCACGAGCTGCGATCAGATCAAGGGTGATTTGATCGAACAGATCCTCTAGTGCACTTACATAGCGCACTTGATGCAACAAAGCAAGGTCTGTCTCGTGATCTCCGTTGGCAACCTGGGGTGGCCTACTATACCCGTCACGGCTGGGGTAGTAGTAGAACGAGCGACAGTTAACTCTGGGTGACAAGTGCCGGAGTTGAACTATAGCCTCCCGAGCAGCCAATTGGATGGCTTGTGGCTCAAAGGAAGTTGTCCTTCCGGTGAACCTGTAGGGGCGTTCTGGAGATAGACCCCTACCATAGATGTGCACGGTGGCCCAAAATTGACGGCTTTCACCGCTCATGGGTCCTTGGTACACCACATATTCTGGGGGCTCTTCTAATGCAAAGGCACGGAGAGTGAGGTTCACGAGCACGGTCACAAAACCTCCAAGGTTGGTTGCTGTGGTCTCATTGTGCACGACGGGGCAGGCATTATGGCTTGGTTTGGGAAAGAGTTTGTGCGGTGCTGTGTTGAAGCTAGTGTGCCCTTTTATAGAAAAAGGGGACGGAGTCTTCCTTCGCACGCTTGCGAATGAGACAGTCTAGGGGTCGGTCACTGGCGCATGATCGACAGGCTAGGCTGATAGGTTGGGCACCGACTGCCAAAAGTATCGGGGTCACTGTGTGGCTATCTTATGCGAGAAGCTTGGCCGGGATTAGGTTATGGTCTGGTGGGTTGGTTAACCTAGGTTTATTGACCTGGCTAAGATAGGATTAGCCAATGGTCAACCTGGCTCTAATACCAAGTTTGTCAGGACCGGATTTTCGGGATATTAATTTCCAGAAAATGGCCCTTGTGCTCACCAGCCCCAGGATTACTGTTAGCTGATGAGGCACCAACTAGGTAAAGAAATTCCAAGCAAAATACAAAATATGTAGTACAAGACCATTCTGGCCTATGAGTACAACAAATGGTTTCTAGTGGTTGATGGCGGAAGCGGTTTGTGGATCATCAGTGTCTATGGGACTCCATTTCCCACAAGAACAGCTGACCAGGTTAACTCCTATCTTCACGAGGCTGCTATCACCGTTGCTTAGGTTCTGGGGCTGTCATCACAACGCTTCTCTCCATGCAAGAAATCTGGCAAAGACAATAGCCAGGGACAAGCCAGTGAGTACTTTGAATGTACTCGCAAACATCATGAACATGGGTATAATATAACAAACGATAATCACGCTCTGAAATACTCTATGATCACAATGTCAGTCATAAAATAAAATCCCTGATGCATGCAAGTAGGTTATTTATATGCAACATGAATATGTATTAACAGATTAGTAATAAAATGCATCGATCGGATGTCTGAAGCGACGTCTCGAAAGGATAGTAAATAACGAGCATGCCTCAGTCGGGCGTCTGAGCGACACCACATAAAGGGCTTATAAAGTAAATAACAAGCATGCCACAGTCGGGCGTCTGAGCGACACCACATAAAGGGCTTATAAGGAAAATAAATATCAAACATGCCACAGTCGGGCGTCCGTGCGACACCACATAAAGGGCTTATGAAGTAAATAAATAACAAGCATGCCACAGTCGGGCATCTCAACGACACCACATAAAGTGCTTATGAAGTAAATAAATAACAAGCATGCCACAGTCGGGCGTCTCAGCGACACCACATAAAGGGCTTAGAAGGAAAACGATGATTGTGAATATCCAGGAGGTAGAACGGTCCCAGGGATAATCAATAATTCAAATATAAGGGGTTAGTCCATAATAATAATCATCATAATCATCACAAGTCACAAGTCATGATCCACATTCTGGTTTAGCAGTTTCTCCTTCAAAGACCGACACTTAACCCAACCCAGACTATAGTCCTTAACCATGGACACGGATATTCAAATAGATATTATCTCTGCAGAGGATGTACTCTTTACCCACGAGTAACGGATTCCTTTAGTCCATCGGGACTAATTCCGTCTATGATCTTTTAATTGAAAACACACCTGACTTGCACACACCAGCTTAACTTACCGGTGTCTGGAATCACCCATGACACCTGTCAAGTAAAACTCTAAGTGGGGAGGCTACAACCTCGCGTAGCATGCGATCAAATTTATGTTGCGCGCTCTAAGGGGTGCCCCCCTCTCGGTCCCAACCGAAAACACCCATGCCCCCGGACCAGGTGGCCTGCCTACCGGATGCAGCCAGTATCTTCCACCATGGACTCTCTGTACGGTGTGTGCCAAGAAAGGGGTTGACAACTTACTAAACCGTACCCTACCTGCGGGAGGGACAAGTGGTAGTACAAAAACAAGTATGGGGTTTACTGGAACAAGACTCGATCTACGGTTGACTCAGGAGGTTTATAAATTCCCTGCATTATATGTGTAACCAATGTATATTCCAACAAAAACACCACTCATTATATCTCACCATGCCATACCAGACATAACCATCCAGACGGAGACCGGAGACAAGCCCACACCTACCCAAGGCAGAGGCTTTCTCGGATTTCTTTCCGGCATGCATGCAAGGCATACGAGGACGATTACCATCACAAGTATATCTGTTTCCAACAGCAAGGAAATCTCCCACATGCATTCATGCAAATGATCGCGTCACCACATAAAATAACGAGTTCTCCGTATTAAGGTGGTGTTATAATCGTGTCAACCAACACACAAAATATTATGCCGGGGTTCAGAATGCTTGCCTTCAAGTTGTGGAGGGGTGAGGTGCACTCCAAAACTTTTGAAAGTTTTCTTCTTCTCCAAAAATCCTATTTTCAAAATATTCAAATTAACACATAGTTTCAAAACAGTGCCAAAAAGTTGTCTGAAATTTTTTCAAATAAATCATAAAATAAACTAGACTAAATTTGAGAGAGGTAGCAAAAAGAATCAACTCATTTGGAGTTTTATTTAAAAAGATATAGCCAGTCAAAGTTTAGTCAATTTTATGTTTAAAAACAATTTAAAGAAAAGAAACAGAAAAGAAGAAGAAAAAAACGGTTCGAGGGGAAGGCGTACTCTACGCTTTACGCCTCCACTTAAAACACGTGGTGGCGGGGCTGGTCACTGACAGTGGGTCCCTTGGGCCCACTGGTCAGGTTTGACCAGTCGCCCGTGTCTTCTCCCTCCTCTGCCCGAGCGGGGCGGGGTTCCGGCGATTGCCGCCGATGAACGGCGGCTCCCCACGGGGATCCAAGGGCAGGGATGGCTCCACCAGGCCGGGGAGGTCCTCCCGGTGGTTGTTGGGTCGGCAGGGGTGAAGGGAGTCGCCGGCGGCGAGCTCTGCGACGGAGGTGGCCTCGGGCACAATTGGGGATTTGGGCTGTGGTGGCTCCCGACCGTGTTTGAAAGGCTGGGCAGCTCCGCAGGGTTGAGGGGAGGAGGATGGTGGCGTTGGACGGGCAGGGGAGGCCCTGGTTGCGACGAACAGCGCTGGGGCGTGGCGGCGGCCGAACCGGCCGGAGTCGGAGAAGACGGCTTCCCCCCGATGATTGCTGGCTATGGGGGTGCTATGGGAGTGGCCTGAGGCTGCCTGAGTGGCTGGACGAGCCCGGGGCTTCCTTTTATAGCGCAACGAGGTCGGTTCCGCGGCGGCGGATAAGGATGCCGGCGACCAGCGTTCTGTAGCTTGCAGGGCATCGTGGCGGCGACGGGCGCTTGCGGACAAGCTGTGGATGAGCTCGGACTGCTCCACGGGCGAGCTGGCGCGTTGGTGTGGCTCGGGCGGCGCCGACCAGTGCAGAGGCTGTCGGGCGACAGTGGCAGCTAGCTTCTGGCTTGCCAGAGTCGTGGCGAGGGGCTGTGGTGCTTGTGAGGGGTACAGGTCGAGGCTTGGCCCTATGCTGCGAGCGGCAGATGGTTAGGATAAGCTCGAGGAACAGACCAGGGGTGCAGTGGCTCGGGCGCGGCACGTGCAAAACACGCGCTCTGGGCGCTCCCAGAGCACGTGCACCAGGTACTCGGCGAAATGCCAGCGTGTGCTAGAGGATTAGGATGGGGCTGGGGATTAGCAGGCCTAGTTTAGGGTCGTCTAGGAGCTTAGTGGACATGCTAGTTTGTCCAGAGGTGCCAGGTCACAGAGCAAAACAAAAATCATGCCAAAACTGTCCATGCACACAAAGTGTTCGACAGAATGCTAAGTGTATTTAGGCAACTCTTGGGGTGGCCAGAATCTCCATATTTTGGGTCTCTTTAGATGATAGAGAGGGTGGTAATGTTAGTTGGCCAAATCTAGAAACTTGTTAGTGCAAGTTTTGCAAATCTTCAGTTTTGGACAGAAAGAAAAAGGCATGATTGCAAGCACTCAAGATCCTCCAATGGGTCCACTCTCCTGGACTTAAGGGTTTTGTAGGATGGGCTATAAGTAGGAAAAAGAAACATAGCTAAAAGGGCAAGTTAAAATATGGTTGCTGTACAAATCACCATGCTGGACCAGAATGAGAAAGAGGTTGATTCACTCAATTTTTTCAAAGGACATCACTGGGTTTTTGCAAAAAGTTGAATAATACACTCCTATTAACATCCCATAATTTTGGTAGAAGTTTTAAAGAGATATTTACATAGGTTGTAGTGCAAAAGTGAAATTTGACCAGATTTAAAAAACTTGGTGTAGAACTCAAAATGTCCAATGAATGAAGTGTATTTTTGCATAAAAGTGATTTAAAAGCATCACATGACATCCCCAAATTTTGGTTGGAATTTTAAATAAATTTATCAAAGGGTTGCAGTGCAAATGGAACCCTAAAACTTATAAAAACCCAATTTAGAGAAATAAAGCTCAGGGAAAAATAATTATATAGATAATCCCACTGATAAAAGAATTGTTTTATTTGAGAGTGGAAATAAGTCCAATAATGACTGAAAAGTTTTCAGTTGGGGTAAAAACTCCATAATAAAGAAAGAATGGTTCTGAAATCAAAACGAAATCCAGAAAATAAAAGTTTAAGTTCCCTGGCAAAATTTTAATTAATAAAACAAGGTTATCATTTTTGGGGTGTTACAGTATATCTGCTGCCTGGTTGTTATCCCGGGCTATATGGTGAAATTCTAGCCCCTCGAACCGAGCTGACATTTTTAGGACGGCGTTGCGATAGGTTGCCATTTTCGGATCCTTGGCATCGAAGTCTCCATTTATTTGGGATATCGCAAGGTTCGAATCCCCGCGCACCTCTAGGCGTTGAATGCCCATGGAGACTGCCATCCGGAGGCCATGTAGAAGGGCATGGTATTCGACTACATTGTTGGAGTCTGTATACATTATCTGGAGTACGTATTGAACTGTATCTCCGGTTGGGGACGTCAGAACGACGCCATCCCCCAGACCAGCCAACATTTTGGAGCCGTCGAAGTGCATGATCCAGTTGGAATATGCGCTGTACTCTTTAGGGAGTTCGGCTTCAGTCCATTCGGCGACGAAGTCGGCCAAAACTTGCGACTTAATAGCTTGCCGTGGCTTATAGGTTATGTCGAACGGGAGGAGCTCAATGGCCCATTTGGCAATCCAGCCCGTCGCGTCGCGGTTGTTTATAATGTCGTTAAGAGGTACTTCGGAGGCTACTATTATCGAACACTCTTGAAAGTAGTGTCGCAGCTTCCGGGATGCCATAAACACCGCGTACACTATCTTTCGATAATGCGGGTACCGTGACTTGCATGGAGTTAGGACAGCGGACACGTAGTAAACTAGTTTTTGAAGGGGGAACTTGTGTCCTTCCGTTTCTCGTTCGACAACGAGTACCGCGCTTACAACTTGATGAGTTGCCGCGATATATAATAGCATTGGTTCGCCCATATTGGGCGTGACCAGGACCGGGTTTGTTGCCAATATGGCTTTTATTTCTTCGAGTCCGGCCGTGGCGGCATCCGTCCACTCGAAGTGTTCGGTGCGTCGGAGGAGGCGATAAAGGGGTAATGCCTTTTCTCCCAAACGGGAGATAAAGCGGCTTAGAGCCTCCACACATCCAATCAATTTTTGTATTTGTTTGAGGTCCTTTGGGATATCCAATTGTGACAGAGCTCGGATCTTGGCTGGGTTTGCTTCAATTCCTCTGCCGGATACAATGAAGCACAGGAGCTTTCCGGCTGGTACGCTGAAAACGCATTTTTCCGGGTTGAGCTTGATGTCATATGTTCGGAGATTATCGAATGTGAGCCTCAAGTTGTCTACTAGAGTTTCGACATGCTTGGTTTTAACGACCACATCGTCTACGTATGCCTCCACTGTTTTGCCGATCTGGTTTGCCAGACATGTATGAATCATGCGCTGATATGTTGCGCCGATGTTTTTGAGCCCGAAGGGCATTGTGTTGAAGCAGAATGGGCCGTATGGGGTGATGAATGCCGTTGCGGCTTGGTCGGGCTCTGCCATCTTAATTTGGTGGTAGCCGGAGTATGCGTCGAGGAAGCACAATGAATCGTGTCCTGCGGTAGCGTCGATAATTTGATCGATGCGGGGGAGGGGGAAGGGATCCTTTGGGCAAGCCTTGTTAAGGTCCTTGAAATCAACACATAGGCGCCAGGATTTGTCCTTCTTTGGTACCATCACCAGGTTTGCTAGCTAGTCCGGATGTTTTATATCTCTGATGAATCCGGCCTCCAATAGTTTAGCTAGATCCTCTCCCATGGCATGTCTCTTGGGTTCGAAGAAACGCCAAAGAGCTTGTTTGACTGGCTTGAATCCTTTTAGGATGTTTAGGCTGTGCTCGGCCAGCCGCCGTGGGATTCCTGGCATGTCTGAAGGGTTCCAGGCAAAAATGTCCCAATTTTCGCGTAGGAATTCTCGTAGTGCGGCGTCTACATCAGGGTTTAATTGTGCCCCGATGGAGGCCGTTTTTGTAGGGTCCGTTGGATGGACATGGAATTTGACTATTTCGTCCGCCGGTTTAAAGGAGGTGGACTTGGATCTCTTGTCGAGTATCACATCGTCCCTATTCACCATGGAGCGCAGCGCAGTGAGTTCCTCGGCCGCTAGGGCTTCGGATAGTGCCTCAAGGGCCAGTGCGTCTGTCTTGTTTTCAGCGCAGAGTGCTATGTCCAGGTCACTAGCAAGAGTGATGATTCCGTTGGGCCCGGGCATTTTGAGCTTCATGTACCCGTAATGGCGTATAGCTTGAAAAATTGCGAATGCCTCTCGCCCTAATAGAGCGTGATATCCGCTGCTGAACGGGGCCACTTGGAACGTGACCTCCTCGGACCTGTAATTATTCGGCGTGCCGAACACCACATCCAGTGTGATTTTTCCAGTACAGGATGCTTCCCGGCTGGGGATTATTCCTCTAAAGGTTGTGCTGCTTCGCTCAATGCGGCTCTAGTCTATTTCCATTTTTCGGAGGGTTTCCTTGTAAATGAGGTTCAATCCGCTGCCACCGTCCATGAGTACCTTGGTAAGGCGAAAGCCGTCCACTATTGGACTGAGGACCAATGCGGCTGGTGCTCGGGCTGTTCGGAATTTAGGTTCGTCACTGGCATTAAAGGTAATAGCCGTGTCACTCCATGGGTTTATTGTTGCTACTTGGTAGACTTCGGCAAGGCTACGGAGTGTTCGTTTCCGCATATTATTTGATGCGAAAGTCTCGAAGACTGTTAATACCGTACTGGTATCCCTGGGCTGGTGCTCTGGAGTTAGAAGCTCTTCGCCACTTTTGGCCACCTGCCATAGTATCCAACATGCTCTAAGGCTATGAGTTGGAGTGGCGCCCTCTGTACTATGAATTTTGCAGGGTCCATTGAGCCATCCCTCCAGTACGGTTCCATGCCCTATAGAGGGTTTTTGCTTTTTGGTATTTAACCCAGTTGCATGGCGATGATGCACCCTTTTATTTCGGACTGGGGTTGTATTCAGGGCCGGATTGTCCCAAAAATTGATTTCGGTTTTCCAGGCGCTTTCCATCGCACAGTACTTTCATACTATGGACGCCAAGTCAGCGAAGCGTGTAATTTCACGACGACTTACGGCGTTGAGGATTCCCTTGTCCATGCAATTATTGCAGAAGAATGAAATTGTGTCCTCCTCATGGCAATCCTTTATCCTGTTCATGACCAGGAGGAATCTGTCCCAGTAATGGTGTACTGTTTCTGCGGGCTCTTGCCGGATTTGGGATAGATCGCTTATGTTTGGGTGGGCGGGTGGAATTAAATTCGGAACTCCATCCAATCTAAGACTCAGGGGCCAAGAAGTTTCCGAACTTGGAAGCTTGGGATCTTGGATGTTGTCCAATGAATCTAGCCCGCTGCCTGACTTTAGGTTCAGGGCTTGAGTGACGTCCTCCCCT
The DNA here is from genome assembly GCF_002162155.2 of Triticum dicoccoides. NCBI lineage: Eukaryota > Viridiplantae > Streptophyta > Magnoliopsida > Poales > Poaceae > Triticum > Triticum dicoccoides. The sequence continues at coordinate 359,427,563 of NC_041389.1, forward strand.
CCGCGGGAATCCGGCATGGAGGGATCGGGAATCCAGACATAGCTAGTCCTTAAAATAGAGGAAGGGTCGCCGTATTATTCCTCAACCACGGCAACATGGTGGGTAACCTGGGGAGAGTTGATCTCTCTCAGATCGGGTTTAGACCCAATCTAATCATAGTCTGTAGCGACTCCCAAAGCGCGATGCGATCCAAGAGCTCGTTTAAGGAAGAGAGCTCCATCGGATCTAACTGCTCGGCGAGTTCTGAGCTAATGTGAAGATTGCTTTCGATGACCCGAGAAGTCATCGTCGGCGCGGCGGTCGGACAGGTGGTCATAAGGAAACCGCCTAGCCGGAGAGTTTGGCCGATAGCCAAAGCTCCTTTAGCAACAGTGCCGTCTTTAAAGACGGGATGAGGCATCCTTCCTGATGGCGACGGCACAGAGGAACTCTCAATGAAAGCACCAATGTCGGTGTCAAAACCGGCGGATCTCGGGTAGGGGGTCCCGAACTGTGCGTCTAGGCGGATGCTAACAGGAGACAAGGGACACGATGTTTTTACCCAGGTTCAGGCCCTCTCGATGGAGGTAAAACCCTACTCCTGCTTGATTGATATTATATTGATGATATGGGTAGTAAAAGAGTAGATCTACCACGAGATCAGAGAGGCTAAACCCTAGAAGCTAGCCTATGGTATGATTGTTGTTCGTCCTACGGACTAAAACCCTCCGGTTTATATAGGCACCGAAGAGGGTTAGGGTTACACAGAGTCGGTTACAATGGTAGGAGATCTACATATCCGTATCACCAAGCTTGCCTTCCATGCCAAGGAAAGTCCCATCCGGACACGGGACGAAGTCTTCAATCTTGTATCTTCATAGTCCAGGAGTCCGGCCAAAGGTGATAGTTCGGCTATCCGGACATCCCCTAATCCGGGACTCCCTCAATGACCAAGACTCATCTCCGGGCAATATCCAATAGCTGAACCTGGATGCTCATATTGGCTCCTACATATTCTACGAAGATCTTTATCGGTCAAACCGCATAACAACATACATTGTTCCCTTTGTCATCGTTATGTTACTTGCCCGAGATTCAATCGTCAGTATCTCAATACCTAGTTCAATCTCGTTACCGGCAAGTCTCTTTACTCGTTACGTAATGCATCATCCCGTAACTAACTCATTAGCTACATTGCTTGCAAGGCTTATAGTGATGTGCATTACCGAGAGGGCCTAGAGATACCTCTCCGACAATCGGAGTGACAAATCCTAATCTCGAAATACGTCAACTCAACAAGTACCTTCGGAGACACCTGTAGAGCACCTTTATAATCACCTAGTTACATTGTGACATTTGGTAGCACACAAAGTGTTCCTCTGGTAAGCGGGAGTTACATAATCTCATAGTCATAGGAACATGTATAAGTCATGAAGAAAGCAATAGCAACATAGTAAACGATCAAGTGCTAAGCTAACGGAATGGGTTAAGTCAATCACATCATTCTCCTAATGATGTGATCCCGTTAATCAAATGACAACTCATGTCTATGGTTAGGAAACTTAACCATCTTTGATTCATGAGCTAGTCAAGTAGAGGCATACTGTGACACTATGTTTGTCTATGTATTCAAACATGTATTATGTTTCCGGGTAATACAATTCTAGCATGAATAATAAACTTTTATCATGATATGAGGAAATAAATAATAACTTTATTATTGCCTCTAGGGCATATTTCCTTCAGTGCCACCGTAATAACTGCAACCACCGTGCTCCATGTGCTCCCTCTTTGTTTCCCCGAGCTCTGCATCGTCTTCCTCAACTTCCTTACCGAGCCACACTTCGCTAGACGCCTTGCAACGCCGGCTTCATCATCGTCTTCAACCTCAGGCACCCAAGATTGCCACCGCATGTTCGTCATCTACGACGCCTCCCCCGAGCCGCTGAGCTTCGCCTCGACTTGGTTGTGAGCACCCCATGTTTCCTCTCTGTCCCGACACTCATTTGCGTCCTCTACCCATGCTAGCCATCGAAGCCGGGAGCTTATCATCGTCGGCCATGTCGATGATGTCATTCTAGCCACTGAAGCTCACGCTCACGTCCGAGCATGCAACCGTTCTCCACACGCTCCCAGGAGCACGTAGCACCCCCACTACTCGACTCGCTGTGCACCACAATGCCGTACCTAAGCGCACCCACACTCTGGCCGCCATGTGAGCTGAAACCGCCGCCGATTCAGGTCTCCCTGACGAATCCACCTGAATCACTGGCCGCGCTGTGAAAGCAGCTTTCCAGCGAGACAAACCGCCGCCGATTTTGTGCTGTGGGCGATTTCTGAGCCGTCCCGTCATCTCAGACCTCGCTGGCAACTAACCGCCGACGGGTTTGACCCGGTTCGACCACTAACAACCCACCCAGTGCCCATGAAATGTGGGCCCGGCCGCTGACTAATTCTGGTTTAGGGTTAAGATTAGTGCTAATCACACTGTTAAGTAAATGAGCCACTGATTAGTGCACCCCACTTGTCAGGTTTGACCCAGGATGGCTCAGCTGACCTGTTGATGCAAGGATGACGCACTACTAATGTCATAATGATTTTCTAGCGTTTTTATATTTTAGAAATGATTTATAAATTCCAGAAAAAAATTTAAACTTCAAATACTAACAGAAATTCAACCATAGCACAGAATGAAATAATTTATATATGAACAACGATCAGAAAAATCCAAAGAATCCATCTATAATATTTTCATGCATGTTTAAGCAACTTATACCTAATGTATAAGTGAAAACAACTACATGACATTTAAAAAATGCTTATATGTTGTCCTCTTGAGACTGGCACAGAGCGCCTTTCCAAGGAGCAGTGCTACCCTGTTGATCCTTTAGGAAAGCAAGCTCCCTTGATCATATTGATACAATCCTACTCTCTCGCTCCTGCTCTCTTTTATTGCATTAGGACAACAACGTTTCATTTCAACTGTTACATGTTTCGATAGTTGAACCCATTCCTTTGCGTGACCTATCATTGTCAAAGTAAATAATTAAACCATCCTAGCATGATTAGGAGTTGCTTGAGCCATGTTGTGACTTCATCCATTCCTTGACTACTATTGTTTAGCATTGTGTCAGGTTTGATTCATCCGGGAATGAATTGGAATGTTGTGATCATGTTCTGATGTTGAGAGTTAAGTGTGTGAACCCGATTTGGTAAAGGTAGCGATGAGAGGCCATGTAGGAGTAAATGGTGGGTTGTCTCATTGAGACCATTATTAAGAACTTAGTTCTGTGTATGTTATCCAAGAATAGTTACTACCGCACATTGGGATACTTAATTGTTGGGATACTTAGTTGATACTCTTGGCTTATTAACCGCCTCCATCCCTGTCCAAGAGTTCCAACTAGTTTCTGGTGCTTGTAGGTCGTCTTATTGGTCTACCAAGTGGCACCCGGTACAGGTGGGCTTGGGACAGACTTGGCACAGTGGCCCGGTGTACCAGGTAGCACCCAAATGGTGGACTTGGGAACCCTGCACACATCATTTGGGGCTGTGATAGAAACTTCGTATGGACTTTCTTTACGGATACGACCTCAAATAGGCAATAAATCTAGAGTAGAGTCTTGCATGGCTAACGGTTGTGGCCGACACCCTCGCTAGGCCTCTGCTTGAAGGTTGCCAAGATACATGACGTGTATATGGTCGTAAGTGGTGAGAGTGTGTGTGAAGAAGTACACCCCTTGAGGGTTATCAGACTATTCGAATAAATGCGTCCTCAGATATGGACTACTTGGAGACTTATATGGTTCATAAAAAACTTTATGTCGATACTCTAAAATGCACAAGATAGGTGTGAGTGTTATGGATGGGCTTCTCGTAGGGAGACATGAGTGGATCCATAGTAGTGTATTGTTGGGGTGATGAGCCACTCGACTCATGTGCATTTTCTCATCTTATTAAACTACTGGTAGATCTAGTCTAGATCAAACTAAACAAGAACTAGATCAAGAGAGAACTTGAGGAGGCATCAAAACTTGTGTTATAGGGGCTAGCCCTACCCCTCTATTTATAAATTCAGTCTTGGGGTCGTAACTTGGGGAGGGGGCTGATACGTCTCCGTCATATCTATAATTTTTGATTGTTCCATGCCAATATTATTCACTTTCATATACTTTTTGGCAACTTTTTATATTATTTTTGGGACTAACATATTGATCCAGTGCCCAGTGCCAGTTCATGTCTGTTGCATGTTTTTGTTTCGCAGAAACCCAATATCAAACGGAGTCCAAACGGGAAAAAACGGACGGAGATTTTTTTGGAATATTTATTATTTTTATGAAGTAAAATCAATGCGAAACGGTATCCGAGGTGGGCACGAGGTAGGGGGGCCGCCCTACCCCCCCCCCCAGGCGCACCCCTGACCCTCGTGGTCCACCCATAAGGCGGTTGATGATCTCCTTCTGGCGCAAGAAATCTAATTTTACAAGAAAGATTTGAGCGAAAGATTCACCCCAATCGGAGTTACGGATCTCTAGATATAAAGGAAACGGTGAAGGGGTAGAATCTGCCAACGCAGGAAACGGAGAAACAGAGAGATAGATCCAATCTCGGAGGGGCTCTCGCCCCTCCCAAGCCATGGCAGCCAAGGACCAGAGGGGAAACCCTTCTCCCATCTAGGGAGAAGGCCAAGGAAGAAGAAGAAGAAGGGGGGCTCTCTCCCCCCTGCTTCCGGTGGCACCGGAACGCCGCCGGGGGCCATCATCATCACCGCGATCTTCACCAACACCGCCGTCATCTTCACCAACATCTCCATCACCTTCCCCCATCTCTATGAAGCGGTGTAACCTCTCTCTTACCCGCTGTAATCTCTACTTAAACATGGTGCTCAACGCTATATATTATTTTCCAATGATGTATGGCTATCCTATGATGTTTGAGTAGATCTGTTTTGTCCTAATCGCTATTTGATGATCGTGATTGGTTTGAATTGTATGTTTTATTATTGGTGTTGTCCTATGGTGCCCTCCGTGTCGCGCAAGCGTGAGGGATTGCCGCTGTAGGGTGTTGCAATACGTTCATGATTCGCTTATAGTGGGTTGGTGAGTGACTGAAACACAAACCCGAGTAAGAGGGATTGTTGCGTATGGGATAAAAGGGGACTTTATGCTTTAATGCTATGGTTGGGTTTTACCTTAGTGAATCTTTAGTAGTTGCGTATGCTTGCTAGAGTTCCAATCATAAGTGCATATGATCCAAGTAGAGAAAGTATGTTAGCTTATGCCTCTCCCTCAAATAAAATTGCAATAATGATTACCGGTCTAGTTATCGATTGCCTAGGGACATATAACTTTCTCGTGACAACAAGCCCTTTACTTTTACTAATTTAGTTGTGTCTTTATCTAAACAGCCCCTAGTTTATATTTACGTGTTCTTTACTATCTTGCAAACCTATCCTATCACACCTACAAAGTACTTCTAGTTTCATACTTGTTCTAGGTAAAGCGAACGTCAAAGCGTGCATAGAGTTGTATCGGTGGTCGATAGAACTTGAGAGAGTATTTGTTCTACCTTTAGCTCCTCGTTGGGTTCGACACTCTTTCTTATCGAAAGAGGCTACAACTATCCCCTATATTGTGGGTTATCAAGACCTTTTTCTGGCGCCGTTGCCGGGGAGTCATAGCGTGGGGTGAATATTCTCGTGTGTGCTTGTTTGCTTTATCACTAAGTAATTTTTATTTGCTGTCCTTAGTTGTTTTCTATCTTTAGTCATGGGTAGGAAATGCAAAATACCAAAAAAATTAGTTGTACCTACTGAACCAATGGTTGAAGAACCACTCAAAATCTATCACACTGCTGAAGCTTATTACTTGGATCATCTTTGATCCCAATGTGCTCATCCTGAAACCCCAACTAGCTTAGTTGAGGGCAAATCTTTAGATGAGCATGCTTGTTATGTGCGACACCGTATATCTGAAAAAGGGAAACTATTATGGGGTCAAATTCAACGTTTACAATGCTATGCTTGGAATTTATGTTGGGAATATGATTTTACTTGTTGTTCTCAAAACCCTAAAAAACACCTTCCCTACCAATGTGAGTTTATTGATAATGGAATCTTATCTTCTTATGCTAAGGGTGTTTATAGTTACTATGATGTTCAAAAAATTGAAGAATTTGTTGCTTTTAAGGGTGCTTTTGAAATTGCTATGTTGATTGCAAAGTATGATGCTACTCTTTACAAATCTGAAAAATTTGTCATACTTGAATATTGTTAGTATAATTATGCTTCTAATGCCTATGTTAAACAATTTATTAAGAAAGTCTCTGCTGTCCAAGAAGAGACTAATATTTTGCAGGAAGCTATGGAAGAAGAAATTGATGAAACTGTGAGCTCATTGGATGAAAAAGATGATGAGGAGAGATAAGAACAAAACGAGGAGGAGCGGATTAGCTACCCGTGCCCACCTTCCAATGAGAGTAACCCTCCAACTCATACATTATTTAATTCCCCTTCGTGCTTACCGAAGGATGGTTGCTATGATGATTTCCATGATGATTGTTATGATCCTGTTGATTCTCTTGAAATATCCCTTTTTGATGATGCTTGTGGCCAACATGCCACTATGAATTATGCTTATGGAGATGAACTTGCTATAGTTCCTTATGTTAAACATGAAATTGTTGCTATTGCACCCACGCATGATAGTCCTATTATCTTTTTGAATTCTCCAAACTACACTATATCGGAGAAGTTTATGCTTATTAAGGATTATATTGATGGGTTGCCTTTTACCATTGCACATGATGATTTTGATGAATGTAATATGCATGTGCTTGATGCTCCTACTTGCAATTATTATGAGAGAGGAACTCTATCTCCGCCTCTTTATGTTTCCCATACTATGAAATTGCAAGAAATTGCTTATACTATGCATTGGCCTTTACTATGTGTGCATGAATTGTTCTTTTATTACATGTTGATGCATAGGAAGAGAGTCAGACTTCGTTGTTGCATGATATATGTTACTTTGTTCTCTCTACTAAATTACAAATGATTGTTGATTAAAATTGGCTTTGATATACCTTGGGATCCGGGTGGATTCATTACTTGAGCACTAAATGCCTAGCTTAATGGCTTTAAAGAAAGCGCTGCCAGGGAGACAACCCGGAAGTTTTAGAGAGTCATTTATTTCTGTTGAGTGCTTTCTTATAGTTTAAGAACACAAAAATAAAGAGGGGAACCTAAAAACTTTTCAAAAAGGAAAGTGAAAGTGAGAGAGAAAAGCATTGTTGAAGTGGGAGAGCTCCTTCAACTTTGTTCATGCTCACCGAAACTTTGTGAATCTTAATTACAGAAATTTTTCAACAAAATAATTATCCCCTTGTACAATTCCATTGTATTATAAAAATAATGTGCCAAGGTTTGCCTTTAGGATGTTTACAATGCTTGTTGGTTTGTACGGTGCAGGACAGAAACTTTGGCTGTAGTGCGCGATTTTACATTTTTAACTGGAACGTCAATTGGTTCTGATTCCTTTTGAAGTCTCTTTATATACAATTTTTTTATTTTTCCTAATTTTGGTAGAATTTTTGGGGTACCAGAAGTATGGTGGATGTTCAGCTTGCTACAGACTGTTCTGTTTTTGACAGATTCTGTTTTTGATGCATAGTTTGCTTGTTTTGATGAATCTATCAATTTATATCAGTGGATTAAGCCATGGAAAAGCTATATTACAGTAGACACAATGCAAAAACAAAATATTAATTGGTTGCAACAGTACTTAGAGTGGTGATTTGCTTTATTTATACTAACGGATCTTACCGAGTTTTCTGTTGAAGTTTTGTGTGGATGTAGTGTCTAATCGAGGATGTTTCGATGTGAGAAGAAGGAAGGGAGGCAAGAGCTCAAGCTTGGGGATGCCCGAGGCACCCCAAGTAAATATTCAAGGAGACTCAAGCATCTAAGCTTGGGGATGCTGGGGAGGCATCCCCTCTTTCTTCAACAAGTATCGGTATGTTTTCGAATTCGTTTCGTTCGTGCATTATGTGCAAGTCTTGGCGCGTCTTTTGCATTTAGTTTTCATTTTTCTTTGATGCACCATGCTGGTATGAGATAATCCTTGGTCGATTTATAGAATTCTCATTGCACTTCACTTAAATCTTTTGAGTGTGGCTTTATAGAATGCTTCATGTGCTTCACTTATATCATTTGAAGTTAGGATTGCCTGTTTCTCTTTACATAGACAACCGCCATTTGTAGAATGCTCTTTTGCTTCTCTTATATTTGTTAGAGCGTGGGCATATCTTTTGTAGAAAGAAATTAACTCTCTTGCTTCACTTATATATATTTAGAGAGATGACAGGAATTGGTCATTCACATGGTTAGTCATAAAATCCTACATAAACTTGTAGATCGCTGAATATGATATGTTTGATTCCTTGCAATAGTTTTGTGATGTAAAGATGGTGATATTAGAGTTATGCTAGTGGGTGGTTGTGGATTGTTGAGACACTTGTGTTGAGGTTTGCAAGTCCCGTAGCATGCACGTATGGTAACCGTTGTGTGACAAATTTGAAGCATGGGGTGTTTCTTTGATTGTCTTCCTTATGAGTGGCGGTCGGGGACGAGCGATGGTCTTTTCCTACCAATCTATCCCCCTAGGGGCATGCGTAGTAGTACTTTGCTTCGAGGGCTAATAAACTTTTGCAATAAGTATATGAGTTCTTTATGACTAATGTGAGTCCATGGATTATACGCACTCTCACCTTTCCGCCTTTGCTAGCCTCTTCGGTACCGTGCATTGCCCTTTCTCACCTTGAGAGTTGGTGCAAACTTCGCCGGTGCATCCAAACCCCGTGATACGATACGCTCTATCACACATGAGCCTCATTATATCTTCCTCAAAAAAGCCACCATACCTACCTATCATGGCATTTCCATAGCCATTCCGAGATATATTGCCATGCAACTTCCATCATCATCATATTCATGACTTGAGCATTCATTGTCATGTTGCTTTGCATGATCATAAGATAGCTAGCATGATGTTTTCATGGCTTGTCCGTTTTTTGATGTCATTGCTATGCTAGATCATTGCACATCCTGGTACACCACCGGAAGCATTCATATAGAGTCATATCTTTGTTCCAATATCGAGTTGTAATATCGAGTTGTAAGTAAATAAAAGTGTGATGATCATCATTATAGAACATTGCCCCATAAAAAAAGGGGGGGAGGCCAAAGAAGCCTAAATAAAAAAGGGGGCCAAAGAAGCCCACCAAAAAAAGGGGCAATGTTACTATCTCTTTTTCCACACTTGTGCTTCAAAGTAGCACCATGTTCTTCATGTAGTGAGTCTCATATCTTGTGCTTCAAAGTACCACCATGTTCTTCATATAGATTGTCTCCTGTGTTGTCACTTTCATATACTAGTGGGAATTTTCATTATAGAACTTGGCTTGTATATTCCAACGATGGGCTTCCTCAAATGCCGTAGGTCTTCATGAGCAAGCAAGTTGGATGCACACCCACTTAGTTTCTTTTGTTAAGCTTTCATACACTTATAGCTCTTAGTGCATCCGTTGCATGGCAATCCCTACTCCTCGCATTGACATCAATTGATGGGCATCTCCATAGCCCGTTGATTAGCCGCGTCGATGTGAGACTTTATCCTTTTTTGTCTTCTCCACATAACCTCCATCATTATATTCTATTCCACCTATAGTGCTATATCCATGGCTTGCTCTCATGTATTGCGTGAGGGTTGAAAAAGCTGAAGCGCGTTAAAAAGTATGAACCAATTGCTCGGCTTGTCATCGGGGTTGTGGATGATGGGGGCATTTTGTGTGACGAAAATGAAGCATGGCCAAACTATATGATTTTGTAGGGATAAACTTGCTTTGGCCTTGTTGTTTTGAAAGACATGATTGCTTTATTAGTACGCTTGAAGTATTATTGTTTTTATGTCAAATGATAGACTATTGCTTTGAATCACTCGTGTCTTAATATTCATGACATGATTAGACATATGATCAAGATTATGCTAGGTAGCATTCCACATCAAAAATTAATCTTTTTTATCATTTACCTACTCGAGGACGAGCAGGAATTAAGCTTGGGGATGCTGATACGTCTCCGTCGTATCTATAATTTTTGATTGTTCCATGCCAATATTATTCACTTTCATATACTTTTTGGCAACTTTTTATATTATTTTTGGGACTAACATATTGATCCAGTGCCCAGTGCCAGTTCCTGTCTGTTGCATGTTTTTTGTTTTGCAGAAACCCAATATCAAACGGAGTCCAAACGGGAAAAAAACGGATGGAGATTTTTTTGGAATATTTATGATTTTTGGGAAGTAAAATCAACGCGAAACGGTATCCGAGGTGGGCACGAGGTAGGGGGCGCGCCCTACCCCCCAGGTGCGCCCCTGACCCTCGTGGTCCACCCGTAAGGCGGTTGATGCTCATCTTCTGGCGCAAGAAAGCTAATTTTACAAGGAAGATCTGAGAGAAAGATTCACCCCAATCGGAGTTACGGATCACCGGATATAAAGGAAACGGTGAAGGGGTAGAATCTGCCAACGCAGGAAACGCAGAAAAAGTGAGATAGATCTAATCTCGGAGGGGCTCTCGCCCCTCCCAAGCCATGGGAGCCAAGGACCAGAGGGGAAACCCTTCTCCCATCTAGGGAGAAGGCCAAGGAAGAAGAAGAAGAAGGGGGGATCTCTCCCCCTTGCTTCTGGTGGCGCCGGAACGCCGCCGGGGGCCATCATCATCACCGCGATCTTCACCAACACCGCCTTCATCTTCACCAACATCTCCATCACCTTCCCCCATCTCTATGCAGCGGTGTAACATCTCTCTTACCCGCTGTAATCTCTACTTAAACATGGTGCTCAACGCTATATATTATTTCCCAATGATGTATGGCTATCCTATGATGTTTGAGTAGATCTGTTTTGTCCTAATGGCTATTTGATGATCGTGATTGGTTTGAGTTTTATGTTTTATTATTGGTGTTGTCCTATGGTGCCCTCCATGTCGCGCAAGCGTGAGGGATTCCCGCTGTAGGGTGTTGCAATACGTTCATGATTCGCTTATAGTGGGTTGGTGAGTGACTGAAACACAAACCCGAGTAAGAGGGATTGTTGCGTATGGGATAAAAGGGGACTTTATGCTTTAATGCTGTGGTTGGGTTTTACCTTAATGAATCTTTAGTAGTTGTGGATGCTTGCTAGAGTTCCAATCATAAGTGCATATGATCCAAGTAGAGAAAGTATGTTAGCTTATGCCTCTCCCTCAAATAAAATTGCAATAATGATTACCGGTCTAGTTATCGATTGCCTAGGGACAAATAACTTTCTCGTGACAACAAGCCCTTTACTTTTACTAATTTAGTTGTGTCTTTATCTAAACAGCCCCTAGTTTATATTTACGTGTTCTTTACTATCTTGCAAACCTATCCTATCACACCTACAAAGTACTTCTAGTTTCATACTTGTTCTAGGTAAAGCGAACGTCAAAGCGTGCGTAGAGTTGTATCGGTGGTCGATAGAACTTGAGAGAGTATTTGTTCTACCTCTAGCTCCTCGTTGGGTTCGACACTCTTACTTATCGAAAGAGGCTACAACTATCCCCTATACATGTGGGTTATCAGGGGCCTCCCAAAAGTTGGTTTGAAATCGAAGGAAGAGTCCATGTTTCCAACACGAAACACCAAGGTTCCTGCATTTCCAGAAACACCACATGCCTCAGCTTCTGATCCTAGACCTCCGCAAAAAACCCTTTTGCACCAACCTAATGCCTCGTGGGCCTTACCCCTTGGCACGACCAATGTGTCCTCACACCAAAGACCCTTTTGGATTTATCCGGAGGGTTCTATAATCTTCTGGACATCTGAAACTCTTTCGGAACACTCTCAAAATTATGTCTAGTGTTCTCGGAACTATTCCGAGAATATTTTCTCATAATTCGCACTCCGCTAACACTCAACATATAGTGATTCCCTAAAGCTTGAGATGCAATAGGTTTGGTAAAACATAGACATGAACAAACTCCTTTCGTTCAATGACCAATAACAGAAGCGTGGACATCCATATCGATCCCTATGAATACAAGAATTACATTCGAGTGAACATTTGGTTATCATGTGCTATTCTCTTTGCTTCGTGATTCTTTACAAAACCCAATGTGAGATGTATCTGTATCCTCTCTAGTCAATCTCATGCTCACTATACCGGTCTCCTTGTTACCGTTTTTGTTCTTTTTTCTTGTTGACATGTTCTGACATCCTTGTGACCTAGTCACCTGTGTCTGGCCAGATGATTTTGGATGCCATAACACCGAGAGGACCCTAAGACTTTTTCTCAATTGTCGAGGAGAAAATCCCACTCTTGAGCTATCTGGCCCCTTTTCAAACTTTTCGATGAGCCTGTAAGTTGTCGTTATTATTGCCATGTTACAAATGACGTTTGAACTACCCCAAGTTCCATCGTATGGTAAGAGACTATGGTACTCTCATGGTCTAAGGAACTAAAGCATATATTAACTCTCCATGTTATAACAATTAACTTGGATGATTGCATCTCAAAGTATAACAAACAAGTTTGGATCGATTCAATATGATTGTTCTTCCAACGTCATATTCTCAAAGTTGTTTTAGGACTGCCGTTACACTTAACGATATACTAAGATCTGGAAAACATGATCACTAACAACACTTGAGCTTCTCTTAGAGATGAGACTCGGAATCTATCTTGCCATTTATCATTCCACACGTGCATATGAGGCTTTCATTTAATCGCATATTCTATGACCATAGCAGCTATATAGCATAGAATATAAACTCTTAATTATAAACACGGAAATATAATAATAAAATAGTGTTGCCTCTAGAGCATATTTCTAATAGGCAGCCATCATAGCGATCGTCCCTAATGAAGAGACCTATGGCAAGCAGGGTGTCCCAAGCGAGCTATGCAGAACCTTTGAGGTCATCATCACCGTCGGCTGCCGCCACGACCCCTAGTACGGCAATGCCAGTTGTCGCATCCCTTTCGGCCTTATCGGCTGCATTCTGCGCCACGTGGCCAACGTAGGTGACTCGGCGGGCCAGCATAGATTGTCAAGTGCGCTTAGCGCTTGCAGGGCGGCAACAAAGCCAACCACCAAGGGAAATGATGAGGAGCAGGGAAGGTAGTTGTGGCGGCTAGGGTTTCTCCCCTTAGTGCCATGGAAGACGGGGCGCCCAGTCAGACTAGCTTGTATTTATTTTTCTTTCTTTCTCTTTCGAGTTCTTCTCAATAGGAAAATCTTCTCTTTTAGAAACGAACACACATGTCTTTAAATAAATTTACATAGTTGGAATTATAACGCAAGTTATAGATAGCTCAAAAGTATAATGCACGAGCATAGTCATCGTGGACTAGGCCGGGTCAAAAGCACGACAGCGAAAGCTTGAAAGGAATCTTCCATTTGTAGCTCTATGCCAGTGGTGCTGCAGACCACGCAGTCATTCATGGTCTTCATGGTCTGGAGCATCTGTCCAAAGTAAATCACGGGGCTGTTTGGATTTTGACTATCTTTGCCATATATTGCCACATGAGTTTTGCCACATTTGCCTAAGTTGAGTTGCTCAAATTGTTAGGGGCTGTTTGGTTCTTGGCCTTGCATTGCCACACTTTGCCACACTTTTTTGCCAAACTTGCCTAAGGTTAGGGGCGGTTTGGTTCTAGGCCTTGCATTGCCACACTTTACCACACATTTTTGCCAAACTTGCCTAAGGTTAGTTCATCAAAATGAGAGCCACAAGTCGGCAAGCCTAAGGGAATCTTCCCACATTTTTTGTGTGTATTCCATGTGGGGCACACTCTGTGGCTTGCCTAAGGTGTGGCTTAAACTAAACACTCACCTAAGCTGGTCAAAGTTGACTAACCTTAGGTGTGGCAACCTTTGGCAAAGTTAGTCACGAACCAAACAGCCTCTTAGCCACACTTTGGCTTGCCTAAGGGAATCTTGCCATACTTTTGTGTCTATGACATGTGGGGTTCACTGCTCATAAAAAAATTCTTGCCTTAGGTTTGGCTAGGACCAAACACCTACCCAACTTGGTCAAACTTGCCTAAGGTTAGATGTGGTAAAGTGTGGCAAGATGTGGCTAGGAACCAAACAACACCTACATAGGAAGGGTGAAGCAACACGCCAACAAAAGGATTGGGAGAACCTTTCCATTTTTTTCTCTATGCACTTTTATGATTGTGTACTTGTGGTTGTGGAGTCCGGCGTGTCTGCAGATTTAGTGGGAAGGCTCGAGCAACCCTGAAACGAAAGTCGAAACGTTAACCCATAGCTTAAGTCTTTTTCCATACGTTCCTCTAAAGGATCGAATCCCTCAAAAAGGATCCACAGTCAAATCTACAGCTTAAGTATTGCTAAATGAAAAAAAATAGAAACGCCAACGAATCAAAAACATTTGGTCAATGCATGTCTCATGCCTCTGGTTTTACCTTGACGAAGTTTACACTCGTGCCCTTTATCAAAACCTTGAAATTAAGCATATACTCCTTTTGCTTCTCCAATTCTTCCTGGATGCTCATCATCAACCATCATTTCAGCATCAATCCCATGGAATAGATTATCTCTATGTACTCATCGTCCAATGACGAATCCATCGTTTGCCTGCAAAATGAGGAAAAATAAAAAATATTGTGCGTACCAAGGCGGCATCTGATGGAGGAACGGTTCAGCGATGTTGTGGGTTGTGGCCTCTAGTGGCGGCATCGTGGATTAGGGAAGACGACAAAGCTACAGTGGCAGATATATGGATGCTACCTCTTGAGCTTGCGTTGGTTTTCCTTGAAGAGGAAAGGGTGATGCAGCAATAGTAGCATACGTATTTCCCTCAGTTTTTGAGAACCAAGGTATCAATCCAGTAGGAGGCTCCTCAAAAGTCCCACGCACCTACACAAACAAACAAAGAACTTGCAACCAACGCAATAAAGGGGTTGTCAATCCCTTCACGGCCACTTGCAAAAGTGAGATCTGATAGAAATAGTATGATAAGATAAATATATTTTTGGTATTTTACAATATAGATTGGAAAAGTAAAGATGCAAATAAAAGTAGATTGAAAGCTTATATGATAAAAAATAGACCCGGGGGCATAGGTTTCACTAGTGGCTTCTCTCAAGATAGCATAAGTATTACGGTGGGTTAACAAATTACTGTCGAGCAATTGATAGAAAAGCGAATAATTATGAGATTATCTAGGTATGATCATGTATATAGGCATCACGTCCATGACAAGTAGACCGACTCCTTCCTGCATCTACTACTATTACTCCACACATCGACCGCTATCCAGCATGCATCTAGAGTATTAAGTTCATAAGAACAGAGTAACGCATTAAGAAAGATGACATGATGTAAAGGGATAAACTCACACAATATGATATAAACCCCATCTTTTTATCCTCGATGGCAACAATACAATACGTGCCTTGCTACCCCTATTGTCACTGGGTAAGGACACCGCAAGATTGAACCCAAAGCCAAGCACTCCTCCCATTGCAATAAAGATCAATCTAGTAGGCCAAACAAAACTGATAATTCGAAGAGACTTGCAAAGATAACTCAATCATACATAAAAGAATTCAGAGGAGATTCAAATATTTATCATAGATAAACTTGATCATAAACCCACAATTCATCGGATCTCGACAAACACACCGCAAAAAGAGTTACATCGAATAGATCTCCATGAAGATTGAGTAGAACATGGTATTGAGATCCAAAAAGAGAGAAGAAGCCATCTAGCTAATAACTATGGACCCGAAGGTCTGTGGTAAACTACTCACAACTCATCGGAGGGGCTATGGTGTTGATGTAGAAGCCCTCCATGGTCGATTCCCCCTTCGGCGGAGCGTCGGCGAAGGCTCCAAGATGGGATCTCGCGGATACAGAAGGTTATGGCAGTGGAAATTGTTTTTCGCTGGCTCCCTGGATGTTCTCGGGGTACGTGGGTATATATAGGAGGAAGAAGAAGGTCGGTGGCCGCCCGAGGGGCCCACGAGATAGGGGCGCGCCCTGTATGGGTGGGTGATACGTCCATTTTGCATCATGCTTTTATATCGATATTTATCACATTATGGGCTATTATTTCACGATATGTCACAATACTTATGGCTATTCTCTCTTATTTTACAAGGTTTACCATGAAGAGGGGGAATGCCGGCAGCTGGAATTCTGGCTGGAAAAGGAGCAAATATTGGAGACCTATTCTGCGCAACTCCAAAAGTCCTAAAACTCCACGGAATATCTTAAAATAAAGAAAGAAAAATCGTCGCCAAAGATGAAGGCCAGGGGGGCCACACCCTGCTCATGAGGGTGGGCGGCGCGCCCCTCCCCCCTGGGCACGCCCCCCTACCTCGTGGGCCCCCTGGTGGCTCTCCGACGCCCATCTTCTCCTATATGAAGTCTCTCGATGAGAAAAAAATATAAGCAACCTTTCGGGACGAGACTCCGCCGCCACGAGGCGGAACCTTGGCGGAACCAATCTAGGGCTCCGGCAGAGCTGTTCTGCCGGGGACACTTCCCTCCGGGAGGGGGAAATCATCATTATCATCATCACCAGTGCTCCTCTCTTCGGGAGAGGGCAATCTCCATCAACATCTTCACCAGCACCATCTCATCTCCAAACCCTAGTTCATCTCTTGTATCCAATTCTTGTCTCCAAGTCCGGGATTAGTGCTAGTAGGTTGCTAGTAGTGTTGATTACTCCTTGTAGTTGATGCTAGTTGGTTTATTTGCTGGAAGATCATATGTTCAGATCCTTTATGCATATTATTACCCCTCTGATTATGAACATGAATATGCTTTGTGAGTAGTTACGTTTGTTCCTGAGGACAAGGGAGAAGTCTTGCTATTAGTAGTCATGTGAATTTGGTATTCGTTCAATATTTTGATAAGATGTATGTTGTCTAACCTCTAGTGGTGTTATGTGAACATTGACTACATAACACTTGACCATTATTTGGGCCTAGAGGAAGGCATTGGGAAGTAATAAGTAGATGATGGGTTGCTAGAGTGACAGAAGCTTAAACCCTAGTTTATGCGTTGCTTCGTAAGGGGCTGATTTGGATCCATATGTTTCATGCTATGGTTAGGTTTACCCTAATACTTTTGTTGTAGTTGCGGATGCTTGCAATAGAGGTTAATCATAAGTGGGATGCTTGTCCAAGTAAGGGCAGTACCCAAGCACCGGTCCACCCACATATCAAATTATCAAAGTACCGAACGTGAATCATATGAGCGTGATGAAAACTAGCTTGACGATATTCCCATGTGTCCTCGGGAGCGCTTTTCCTATTATAAGAGTTTGTCCAGGCTTGTGCTTTACTACAAAAAGGATTGGGCCACCTTGCTGCACTTTATTTACTTTTGTTACTTGTTGCTTGTTACCATTTATCTTATCACAAAACTATCTGTTACCACTTATTTCAGTACTTGCAGAGAATACCTTGCTGAAAACCGCTTATCATTTCCTTCTGCTCCTCGTTGGGTTCGACACTCTTACTTATCGAAAGGACTACGATAGATCCCCTATACTTGTGGGTCATCAAGACTCTTTTCTAGCGCCGTTTCCGGGGAGTGTAGCGCCTTTGGTAAGTGGAATTTGGTAAGGAAAAATTTATATAGTGTGCTGAAATTTTTTGTCACTTGTTTCTATGGAAAATGAATCTCTGAGGGGCTTGTTCGGGGTATCTTCACCCCGTCCAGTAGAGCAAAGAGTTGCTCCTCAACCTACTGAAACTATTGAAAATGAAACACCTTTTGAATTTCCTTCGGGTATTATGGAAAAACTGCTGGCTAATACTTTTACAGGAGATGGGACAAAGCATCCCGACGAGCATCTACACTATTTGGATGATATTTATGGATTATTTAAGCTTGCAGGTATACCCGATGATGTTGTTAAGAAGAAGGCTTTCCCTTTATCTTTGGAGGGAGACGCATCGACATGGTATAGGCTATGTGATGATACGAGATCATGGAACTATAAAAGAGTGAAATTGGAATTTCATCAAAAGTATTACCCTATGCATCTTGTTCATCGTGATCGCAATTATATATATAATTTTTGGCCTCGTGAAGGAGAAAGCATCGCTCAAGCTTGGGGGAGTCTTAAATCCATGTTATATTCATGCCCCAATCATGAGCTCTCAAAATTGACAATTCTTCAGAATTTTATGGTCGGCTTTCTGATAATAATCAAACCATGCTCGATACTTCTTGTGCTGGCTCTTTTATGATGAATACTATTGAATTCAAATGGAATTTATTGGATAGAATTAAACGCAACTCTGAAGATTGGGACCTCGATGAAGGTAAGGAGTCAGGTATGACACCTAAGTTTGATTGTGTTAAATCTTTTATGGATACCGATATTTTCCGTAAGTTTAGCACTAAATATGGACTTGACTCTGAGATAGTAGCTTCTTTCTGTGAATCTTTTTCTACTTATGTTGATCTCCCCAAGGAGAAGTGGTTTAAATATCATCCTCCCATAGAAGTAAAAGTAGATGCACCTATTAAAGTTGAAGAAAAGACCATCACTTATAATGATCCTATTGTTCCCACCTCTTATGTTGAGAAACCACCTTTCCCTGCTAGAGTAAAGGATCATGCTAATGCTTCAACTGTTATTCGTAAAAGCAATACTAGAACTTATACACCTCCTTAGCAAGTCAAAGTAGAACCTAATATTGCTATTTTTAAAGATCTCTTGTCCGATAATATTGATGGGCATGTCATTGAATTCTCTGGTGAAACTGCTAGAATTGTTAAACCCTGTGATAGAGATAAACATAGACCCGTGGTAGGCGTGCCTGTTATTTCTGTTAAAATAGGAGATCATTGTTATCATGGCTTATGTGATATCGGTTCTATTGCTAGTGTTATACCCATTGACTTATACAAAGAAATTATGCATGATATCGCACCTGCTGAGTTAGAAGATATTGATGTTACAATTAAACTTGCCAATAGAGATACTATATCTGCAATGGGAATTGTTAGAGATGTTGAAGTCTTGTGTGGGAAAACCAAATATCCCGCTGATTTTCTTGTTCTTGGTTCTCCACAAGATAGCTTTTGTCCCATTATATTTGGTAGACCCTTCTTGAATACTGTTAATGCTAAGGTAGACTGCGAAAAGAATGTTGTTACTATTGGCTTGGATGATATGGTTCATGAGTTTAATTTCTCTAAATTTAGTAAACAACATCGTGAGGAAGAATTGCCTAGTAAGGATGAAATTATTGGTCTTGCTTCTATTGTCGTACCTCCTAGTGATCCTTTAGAACACTATTTGCTAGACCATGAAAATGAGATGTTCATGAATGAAAGAAGGGAAATAGATGAAGTATTCTTTAAACAGGAACCTATTCTACAACACAATTTGCCTGTTGAAATCCTAGGGGATCCTCCTCCACCCAAGGGTGATCCCGTGTTTGAGCTTAAACCGTTGCCTGATAATCTTAAATATGCTTATCTTGATGAGAAGAAAATATATCCTGTTATTATTAGCGCTAACCTTTCAAAGCATGAAGAAGAAAGATTATTGAAAACTCTGAAGAAGCACCGTGCCGCTATTGCATATACTCTTGATGATCATAAGGGCATTAGTCCCACTCTATGTCAACATAAAATAAATTTGGAAGCGGATGCCAAACCAGTTCGTGATCCTCAACGATGTTTGAATCCTAAAATGAAAGAAGTGGTAAGAAAAGAAATACTCAAGCTAATAGTCAGTGGGTAAGTCCTGTCCATTGTGTCCCTAAGAAGGGAGGTATTACTGTTGTCCCTAATGATAAAGATGAATTGATTCCGCAAAGAATTATCATAGGTTATAGGATGGTAATTGATTTCCACAAATTAAATAAAGCTGCTAAGAAAGATCATTACCCCTTACCTTTTATTGATCAAATGCTAGAAAGATTATGCAAACATACACATTATTGCTTTCTAGATGGTTATTCTGGTTTCTCTCAAATACCTGTGTCGGCTAAAGATCAATCGGAGACTACTTTTACATGCCCTTTTGGTACTTTTGCTTATAGACGTATGCCTTTTAGTTTATGTAATGCACCTGCTACCTTTCAAAGATGCATGATGGCTATATTCTCTGACTTTGTGAGAAAATTTGTGAGGTTTTCATGGACGACTTTTCTGTCTATGGTTCCTCTTTTGATGATTGCTTGAGCAATCTTGCTCGAGTTTTGCAGAGATGTGAAGAAACTAATCTTGTCTTGAATTGGGAAAAGTGCCACTTTATGGTTAATGAAGGTATTGTCTTGGGGCACAAAGTTTCTGAAAGAGGTATTGAAGTTGATAAAGCCAAGGTTTATGCTATTGAAAAGATGCCATGTCCCAAGGACATCAAAGGTATAAGAAGTTTCCTTGGTCACGCTGGATTTTATAGGAGGTTCATTAAGGACTTCTCAAAACTCTCTCGTCCTCTGACTAATTTATTACAAAAAGATGTACCATTTGTATTTGATGATGATTGGGTAGAAGCATTTGAAATACTTAAGAAAGAACTAGTCTCTGCACCTATTGTCCAGCCACCTGATTGGAATTTACCCTTTGAAATTATGTGTGATGCTAGTGATTATGCTGTAGGTGTTGTTCTAGGGCAAAGAGTTGATAAGAAATTAAATGTTATCCATTATGCTAGTAAGACTCTAGACAATACTCAAAGAAATTATGCTACTACTGAAAAGGAACTCTTAGCAGTTGTGTTTGCCTGTGATAAATTCAGACCCTATATTGTTGATTCCAGAGTAACTATTCATACAGATCATGCTGCTATTAAATATCTTATGGAAAAGAAAGATGCAAAACCTAGACTCATTAGATGGGTTCTCTTGCTCCAAGAATTTGATTTAAATATTCTTGATAGAAAAGGAGCTGAGAACCCCGTTGCAGACAACTTGTCTAGGCTAGAGAATGTTCTTGATGACCCACTACCTATTGATGATAGCTTTCCTGATGAGCAATTAAATGTCATAAGTACTTCTCGTAGCACTCCGTGGTATGCTGATTATGCTAATTATATTTTTGCTAAATTTATACCGCCTAGCTTCACATACCAACAAAAGAAAAAGTTTTTCTATGACTTGCGACATTACTTTTGGGATGACCCACATCTTTATAAAGAAGGAGTAGATGGTGTTATTAGATGTTGTGTACCTGAGCATGAACAGGAACAGATCCTACGCAAGTGTCACTCCGAAGCCTATGGAGGACATCACGCTGGAGATAGAACTGCACATAAGGTATTGCAATCCGGGTTTTATTGGCCTACTCTCTTCAAGGATGCCCGTAAGTTTGTTTTGTCTTGCGATGAATGTCAAAGAATTGGTAAAATCGATAGACGTCAAGAAATGCCTATGAATTATTCACTTGTTATTGAGCCATTTGATGTTTGGGGCTTTGATTATATGGGACCTTTTCCTGCCTCTAATGGTTACACTCATATTTTAGTTGCTGTTGATTACGTTACTAAGTGGGTAGAAGCTATTCCAACTAGTAGTGCTGATCATAACACTTCTATTAAAATGCTTAAGGAAGTTATTTTTCCGAGGTTTGGAGTCCCTAGATACTTAATGACTGATGGTGGTTCACACTTTATTCATGGTGCTTTCCGTAAGATGCTCACTAAATACGATGTTAATCATAGAATTGCATCTCCTTATCACCCGCGGTCTAGTGGTCAGGTAGAATTGAGCAATAGAGAGCTCAAATTTATTTTGCAAAAGACTGTCAATAGGTCTAGAAAGAATTGGTCCAAAAAACTGAATGATGCGTTATGGGCCTATAGAACTGCGTACAAAAATCCTATGGGTATGTCTCCGTATAAAATGTTTTATGGAAAAGCATGTCATTTACCTCTTGAACTAGAACATAAGGCATATTGGGCTATTAAAGAGCTCAATTATGACTTCAAACTTGCCGGTGAGAAGAGGTTGTTTGATATTAGCTCACTTGATGAATGGAGAACCCAAGCTTATGAAAATGCCAAGCTGTTTAAAGAAAAAGTTAAAAGGTGGCATGATAAAAGGATACAAAAGCGTGAGTTTAATGTAGGTGACTATGTATTGCTATACAACTCTCGTTTAAGATTTTTTGCAGGAAAACTTCTCTCCAAATGGGAAGGTCCTTACGTTATCAAGGAGGTCTATCATTCCGGTGCCATAAAAATCAACAACTTCGCAAGCATAAATCCAAAGGTGGTAAATGGTCAAAGAATCAAACATTATATCTCAGGTAATCCCATAAATGTTGAAACCAATATTATTGAAACCGTAACCCCAGAGGAATACATAAGGGACACTTTCCAGAATGTTCCATACTCCGAAAAGGAATAGGTATGTGGTACGGTAAGTAAACCGACCCCAAAACAATTTTTAAAGCAATATTTCTCCGTTTTGGAATATTTAGAAAAATAGAAAAATAAGTTGCAGTCCGGGGAGGACACGAGGCCTCCACGAGGGTGGAGGGCGCGCCCTACCCCCTTGGGCGCGCCGCCCTACCTCGTGAGCACCTCGTGTGCCCTCCGGACTCCGTTTTCTTGCACGATACGTATTTTGGTCGGTAAAAATTCATTATATATTCTCCCGAAGGTTTTGACGACCGTATCACGCAAATATCCTCTGTTTTCGTTTCAAACTGTTTCCGTTGCAGATTTGAGGATTCTGGAGACTCGATCATCCTTCTATGAGGGTGAGCCTATGCCATGGAAGGTGGACGACAAGATTCCATCATCAACAACACCTCCACCGCCAACAACAAAGAAGGAGATATAATCACATGGGTATGGGCACTCCCCTTGGCAACTGCCAAGCTTGGGGGAGGTGCCCCGGTATCGTATCACCATCACAACTCCTATCTTTACCATTTTTCTTAGTTCGATCCTATTAGTAGTATCTTGATTTACTAGAATAAAGTCATGGCACGATCTAGTCTTGAGTTTTGCTTTATGATCCCTCTATGCAATCGAGTCTGTGAGCTATATATAATAAAGATTAGTGTTGAGTCAAGGGCTTGATTACTTTGCCATAATCTTGGGTGAATAAAGAAAAGAATAAAAAGAAACAAAGAGTTAATATTGTTCTTAGTGAAAGTAATGACTCCACATAGAAAGAGTATGATGATTAAAAGTTGTTGGGAGTTGGCAAATATAGCTTTGGTCATCATTGCAATTAATAGGAAGTAATAAGGAGAGAGAGGTTTCACATATAGATATATTATCATTGACATCTTTTATGATTGGGAGCACTCATTAAAATATGACATGCTAAAGAGTTGATGTTGGACAAGGAAGACAACATAATGAGTTATGTTTTCTTACATCTGAGATAAAGTATGTTGTCATGTTTCCTCTAACATGTTGAGCTTGCCTTTCCCCCTCATGCTAGCCAAATTCTCAGCACCAAGTAGAGATACTACTTGTGCTTCCAAATACCCTTAAACCAGTTTAGCCATGAGAGTCCACCATATCTACCTATGGTTAGGTTTACCTTAATACTTTTGTTGTAGTTGCGGATGCTTGCAATAGAGGTTAATCATAAGTGGGATGCTTGTCCAAGTAAGGGCAGTACCCAAGCACCGGTCCACCCACATATCAAATTATCAAAGTACCGAACGCGAATCATATGAGCGTGATGAAAACTAGCTTGACGATATTCACATGTGTCCTCGGGAGCGCTTTTCCTATTATAAGAGTTTGTCCAGGCTTGTCCTTTGCTACAAAAAGGATTCGGCCACCTTGCTGCGCTTTATTTACTTTTGTTACTTGTTACTTGTTACAATTTATCTTATCAAAAAACTATCTGTTACCACTTATTTCAGTACTTGCAGAGAATACCTTGCTGAAAACCGCTTATCATTTCCTTCTGCTCCTCGTTGGGTTCGACACTCTTACTTATCAAAAGGACTACGATAGATCCCCTATATTTGTGGGTCATCAAGACTCTTTTCTGGCGCCGTTGTCGGGGAGTGAAGCGCCTTTGGTAGGTGGAATTTGGTAAGGAAAATTTATTTAGTGTGCTGAAATTTTTCGTCACTTGTTACCATGGAAAGTAATTGTTTGAGGGGCTTGTTCGGGGTATCTTCACCCTGTCCGGTTGAGCCAAGAGTTGCTCCTCAACCTACTGAACCTACTGAATCTATTGAAAATGAAACTGCTTTTCAGATTCCTTCGGGTATGATGGAAAAACTGCTAGCTAACACTTTCGCAGGAGATGGAACAAAGCATCCTGACGAACATCTACGCTTTGTGGATGATATTTGTGGACTATTTAAGATTGCAGGTATACCCGATGATGTTGTTAAGAGGAAGGCTTTCCCTTTATCTTTGGAGGGAGACGCATTGACATGGTATAGGCTATGTGATGATACGAGATCATGGAACTATAAAAGATTGAAATTGGAATTTCATCAAAAGTATTACCCTATGCATCTTGTTCATTGTGATCGCAATTATATATATAATTTTTGGCCTCGCGAAGGAGAAAGCATCGCTCAAGCTTGGGGAGGATTAAATCAATGTTATATTCATGCCCCAATCATGAGCTCTCAAAATTGACAATTCTCCAGAATTTTTATGCTCGGCTTTCTGATAATAATCGCACCATGCTCGATACTTCTTGTGCTGGCTCTTTTATGATGAAGTCTACTGAATTTTGATGGAATTTATTGGATAGAATTAAACGCAACACTGAAGATTGGGACCACGACGGAGGTAAGGAGTCAGGTATGACACCTAAGTTTGATTGTGTTAAATCTTTTATGGATACCGATATTTTCCGTAAGTTTAGCACTAAATATGGACTTGACTCTGATATAGTAGCTTCTTTCTGTGAATCTTTTGCTACTTATGTTGATCTCCCCAAGGAGAAGTGGTTTAAATATCATCCTCCCATAGAAGTAAAAGTAGATGCACCTATTAAAGTTAAAGAAAAGACTGTCACTTACAATGATCCTATTGTTCCCACTTCTTATGTTGAGAAACCACCTTTCCCTGTTAGAATGAAGGATCATGCCAAAGCTTCAACTGTTGTTCATAAAAACAATACTAGGACTTATACACCTCCTGAGCAAGTCAAAGTAGAACCCAGTATTGCTATTATTAAAGATCTCTTGTCTGATAATATTGATGGGTATGTTATTCAATTCACTGGTGAAACTGCTAGAATTGCTAAACCCTGTGATAGAGATAAACATAGACCTGTGGTAGGCGTGCCTGTTATTTCTGTTAAAATAGGAGATCATTGTTATCATGGCTTATGTGATAAGGGTGCTAGTGATAGTGTTATACCCATTGGCTTATACAAAGAAATTATGCATGAGATTGCACCTGTTGAGTTAGAAGAAATTGATGTTACAATTAAACTTACCAATAGAGATACTATATCTCCAATGGGAATTGTTAGAGATGTTGAAGTCTTGTGTGGGAAAACCAAATATCCCGCTGATTTTCTTGTTCTTGGTTCTCCACAAGATAGCTTTTGTTCCATTATATTTGGTAGACCCTTCTTGCGTACTATTAATGCTACGATAGATTGCAAAAAGAATGTTGTTACTGTTGGCTTGGATGATATGGTTCATGAGTTTAATTTCTCTAAATTTAGTAAACAACATTGTGAGGAAGAATTGCCTAGTAAGGATGAAATTATTGGTCTTGCTTCTATTGCTGTACCTCCTAGTGATCCTTTAGAACACTATTTGCTGGACCATGAAAATGATATGTTCATGAATGAAAGAAGGGAAATAGATGAAGTATTATTTAAATAGGAACCTATTCTGCAACACAATTTGCCTGTTGAAATCCTAGGGGATCCTCCTCCACCCAAGGGTGATCCCGTGTTTGAGCTTAAACCGTTGCCTGATAGTCTTAAATATGCTTATCTTGATGAAAAGAAAATATATCCTGTCATTATTAGCGCTAACCTTTCAGAGCATGAAGAAGAAAGATTATTGAAAACTCTGAAGAAGCATCGTGCCGCTATTGGATATACTCTGGATGATCTTAAGGGCATCAGTACCACTCTATGTCAACATAAAATAAATTTGGAAGCGGATGCCAAACCGGTTCGTGATCCTCAACGACGTTTGAATCCTAAAATGAAAGAAGTGGTAAGAAAAGAAATACTCAAGCTTCTGTAGGCAGGTATAATTTATCCCGTTGCTGATAGCCAGTGGGTAAGTCATGTCCATTGTGTCCCTAAGAAGGGAGGTATTACTGTTGTCCCTAATGATAAAGATGAATTGATTCCGCAAAGAATTATCATAGGTTATAGGATGGTAATTGATTTCCGCAAATTAAATAAGGCTACTAAGAAAGATCATTACCCCTTACCTTTTATTGATCAAATGCTAGAAAGATTATGCAAACATACACATTATTGCTTTCTAGATGGTTATTCTGGTTTTTCTCAAATACCTGTGTCGGCTAAAGATCAATCAAAGACTACTTTTACATGCCCTTTTGGTACTTTTGCTTATAGACGTATGCCTTTTGGTTTATGTAATGCACCTGCTACCTTTCAAAGATGCATGATGGCTATATTCTCTGACTTTTGCGAGAAAGTTTGTGAGGTTTTCATGGACGACTTTTCCGTCTATGGTTCCTCTTTTGATGATTGCTTGAGCAATCTTGCTCGAGTTTTGGAGAGATGTGAAGAAACTAATC
The DNA here is from genome assembly GCF_002162155.2 of Triticum dicoccoides. Classification (NCBI taxonomy): domain Eukaryota; kingdom Viridiplantae; phylum Streptophyta; class Magnoliopsida; order Poales; family Poaceae; genus Triticum; species Triticum dicoccoides. The sequence goes on from NC_041389.1 coordinate 359,454,300, forward strand.
TTGTCTTGAATTGGGAAAAGTGCCACTTTATGGTGAATGAAGGTATTGTCTTGGGGCACAAAGTTTCTGAAAGAGGTATTGAAGTTGATAAAGCCAAGGTTGATGCTATTGAAAAGATGCCATGTCCCAAGGACATCAATGGTATAAGAAGTTTCCTTGGTCACGCTGGATTTTATAGGAGGTTCATCAAGGACTTCTCAAAAATCTCTCGGCCTCTGACTAATTTATTACAAAAAGATGTACCATTTGTCTTTGATGATGATTGTGTAGAAGCATTTGAAATACTTAAGAAAGCATTAGTCTCTACACCTCTTGTTTAGCCACCTGATTGGAATTTACCCTTTGAAATTACGTGTGATGCTACTGATTATGCTGTAGGTGCTGTTCTAGGGCAAAGAGTTCATAAGAAATTGAATGTTATCCATTATGCTAGTAAGACTCTAGACAATGCTCAAAGAAATTATGCTACTACCGAAAAGGAACTTTTAGCGGTTGTATTTGCTTGTGATAAATTCAGACCCTATATTGTTGATTCTAGAGTAACTATTGACACAGATCATGCTGCTATTAAATATCTTATGGAAAAGAAAGATGCAAAACCTAGACTCATTAGTTGGTTCTCTTGCTTCAAGAATTTTATTTACATATTGTTGATAGAAAAGGAGGTGAGAACCCCATTGCAGACAACTTGTCTAGGCTAGAGAATGTTCTTGATGACCCACTACCTATTGATGATAGCTTTCCTGATGAGCAATTAAATGTCATAAGTACTTCTCGTAGCACTCCATGGTATGCTGATTATGCTAATTGTATTGTTGCTAAATTTATACCACCTAGCTTCACATACCAACAAAAGAAAAAAAATTCTATGACTTGCGACATCACTTTTGGGATGACCCACATCTTTATAAAGAAGGAGTAGATGGTGTTATTAGACGTTGTGTACCTGAGCATGAACAGGAACAGATCCTACGCAAGTGTCACTCCAAAGCTTATGGAGGACACCACACTGGAGATAGAACTGCACATAAGCTATTGCAATCCGGCTTTTATTGGCCTACTCTCTTCAAGGATGCCCGTAAGTTTGTTTTATCTTGTGATGAATGTCAAAGAATTGGTAATATCAGTAGACGTCAAGAAATGCCTATGAATTATTCACTTGTTATTGAGCCATTTGATGTTTTGGGCTTTGATTATATGGGACCTTTTCCTGCCTCTAATGGTTACACTCATATTTTAGTTGCTGTTGATTACGTTACTAAGTGGGTAGAAGCTATTCCAACTAGTAGTGCTGATCATAACACTTCTATTAAAATGCTTAAGGAAGTTATTGTTCCGAGGTTTGGAGTCCCTAGATACTTAATGACTGATGGTGGTTCACACTTTATTCATGGTGCTTTCCGTAAGATGCTTGCTAAATATGATGTTAATCATAGAATTGCATCTCCATATCACCCACAGTCTAGTGGGCAGGTAGAATTGAGCAATAGAGAGCTCAAATTAATTTTGCAAAAAACTGTCAATAGGTCTAGGAAGAATTGGTCCAAAAAACTGAATGATGCATTATGGGCCTATAGAACTGCGTACAAAAATCCTATGGGTATGTCTCCGTATAAAATGGTTTATGGAAAAGCATGTCACTTACCTCTTGAACTAGAACATAAGGCATATTGGGCTATTAAAGAGCTCAACTATGACTTCAAACTTGCCGGTGAGAAGAGGTTATTTGATATTAGCTCACTTGATGAATGGAGAACCCAAGCTTATGAAAATGCCAAGTTGTTTAAAGAAAAAGTTAAAAGGTGGCATGACAAAAGGATACAAAAGTGTGAGTTTAATGTAGGTGATTATGTATTGCTATACAACTCTCTTTTAAGATTTTTTGCAGGAAAACTTCTCTCCAAATGGGAAGGTCCCTACGTTATCGAGGAGGTCGATCATTCCGGTGCCATAAAAATCAACAACTTCGCAGACACAAATCCGAAGGTGGTAAACGGTCAAAGGATCAAACACTATATCTCAGGTAATCCTATAAATGTTGAAACTAATAGTGTTGAAACCGTAACCCCGAAGGAATACATAAGGGACACTTTCCAGAACGTTCCAAACTCTGAAAAGGAGTAGGTATGTGGTACGGTAAGTAAACCGACTCCAAAACAATTTCTAAGGCAATATTTCTCCGTTTTGCAATATTTAGACAAATAGAAAAATAAGTAGCAGTCCGGGGAGGACACGAGGCCTCCACGAGGGTGGAGGGCGCGCCCTACCCCCCTGGGCGCGCCCCCCTACCTCGTGAGCACCTCGTGTGCCCTCCGGACTCCGTTTCCTTGCACAGTATGTATTTTGGTCGGTAAAAATTCATTATATATACTCCCGAAGGTTTTGACTCTCGTATCACGCAAATCTCCCATGTTCTTGTTTCGAGCTGTTTTTCTGACAGGTCTAGATCATCATGACGACCCCAAGTCCTTCCAAGGACAAGTTCTTCGAGAAGGTTATGAACCCTTACCTCGCGGAGGTGCTGCGACACCCTCAAACCATTGAGATGTGTGATGGGTTGCTGCACATCCGCGATGTTGAGGGACCAAAGGGAACCGAAAGCGTGGAGTTGAGGCTCGAAGCAATGGAGCAACAAGTTTTCAAGTGCCAGGGGATGGTGGAGCGTGGAATCAACGCTACCCACAAGATGCTCGCGAAGTTCACCAACAACTATGAGCCGGATGCCAAGAAGACCGAGGAAGCCATCTATAAGCTACATGAGAAGATCGAGCACCTCCAAGCCCAAATCTATGATTTGCAAAACCAAAACTGTGAGTATGAATATAGATTCAAAAGGATGAGTTTGGTTGCAGATTTGAGGATTTCGGAGACTCGATCATCCTTCTATGATGGTGAGCCTATGCCATGGAAGGTGGACGACAAGCTTGCATCATCATCAACGCCTCCACCGCCAACAAGGAAGGATACATAATCACATGGGTATGGGCACTCCCCTTGGCAACTGCCAAGCTTGGGGGAGGTGCCCTGGTATCATATCACCATCACAACTCCTATCTTTACCGTTTTTCTTAGTTTGATCCTATTAGTAGTATCCTGATTTAGTAGAATAAAGTCATGGCATGATCTAGTTTTGAGTTTTGCTTTATGATCCCTCTATGCAATCGAGTCCATGAGCTATTTATAATAAAGATTAGTGTTGAGTCAAGGGCTTGATTACTTTGCCATGATCTTGGGTGAATAAAGAAAAGAATAAAAAGAAACAAAGAGTTTATATTGGTCTTAGTGAAAGTAATGACTCCACATAGAAAGAGTATGATGATTAAAAGTTGTTGGGAGTTGGCAAATATAGCTTTGGTCATCGTTGCAATAAAAAGGAAGTAATAAAGAAAGAGAGGTTTCACATATAGATATATTATCATTGACATCTTTTATGATTGGGAGCACTCATTAAAATATGACATGCTAAAGAGTTGAGGTTGGACAAGGAAGACAACATAATGAGTTATGTTTTCTATATCTGAGATAAAGTATGTTGTCATGGTTCCTCTACCGTGTTGAGTTTGCCTTTCCCCCTCATGCTAGCCAATTCTCAGCACTAAGTAGAAATACTACTTGTGCTTCCAAATACCCTTAAACCAGTTTTGCCATGACAGTCCACCATATCTACCTATGGATTGAGTAAGGTCCTTCAAGTAAGTTGTCATCGGTGCAAGCAATAAAAATTGCTCTCTAAATATGCATGACTTATTAGTGCAGAGAAATAAGCTTTGTACGAACTTGTTGTGGACACAATAAAAGCGATGGACTGCATAATAAAGGTTCACATGCAAGGGGCAATATAAAGTGATGTTCTTTTGCATTAAGATTTTGTGCATCAACCCTAAACGCGCATGACAACCTCTGCTTCCCTCTGCAAAGGGCCTATCTTTTATTATTATCATCTACCTTATGCAAGAGTCACGGTGATCTTCACCCTTTCTTTTTTTCATTTTATCCTTTGGCAAGCTCAGCATGTTGGAAAGAACATGATATATATATATCTAATTGGATGTGGGGGAGCGTGAATTATTATTGTTGACATTACCCTTGAGGTAAAAGGTTGTGGGGAAAAGCTATAAGCCCCTATCTTTCTATGTGTCCGATTAAAACTCCGTAACCACAAGTATCGTGTGAGTGTTAGCAATTGTGAAGGACTAAGTGATAGTTGAGTATGTGGACTTGCTTTTAAGCTTTGACATAGACTCTTTCCGATGTTATGATAAATTGCAATTGCTTCAATGACTGAGGGTATAAATTTGTTGGTGCTCAATAAGTTTTCTGATTCATACTTTGGCTTTGTGAAAAGATCATCACTTGAACATAAGTAATCATATGACAAAATCTATATATGTTGCTGTTATGAAATAATCATGATGCCTTCATGTCCGTATTTTATTTTTATCGACGCCTCTACCTCTAAACATGAGGACATATTTATTGTTATCGGCTTTTCGCTTGAGGACAAGCGAGGTCTAAGCTTGGGGGAGTTGATACGTCCATTTTGCATCATGCTTTTATGTCAATATTTATTGCATTATGGCTGTTATTTCACGCTATGTCACAATACTTATGGTTATTCTCTCTTATTTTACAAGGTTTACATGAAGAGGGAGAATGCCAACAGCTGGAATTCTAGGCTGGAAAAGGAGCAAATATTGAAGGACTATTCTACGCAACTCCAAAAGTCCTGAAACTCCACGGAATACCTTAAAATAAATAAAGAAAAATCGTCGCCAAAGATGAAGGCCAGGGGGCCCACACCCTGCTCACGAGGGTGGGGGGCATGCCCCCCCTGGGCGCGCCCCCCTACCTCGTGGGCCCCCTGGTGGCTCTCCGACGTCCATCTTCTCCCATATGAAGTCTTTTGATGAGAAAAAAATAGGAGAGAACCTTTCGGGACGAGACTCTGCCGCCACGAGGCGGAACCTTGGCGGAACCAATCTAGGGCTCCGGCAGAGCTGTTCTGCCGGGGACACTTCCCTCCGGGAGGGGAAATCATCACCGTCATCATCACCAACGCTCCTCTCATCAGGAGAGGGCAATCTCCATCAATATCTTCACCAGCACCATCTCATCTCCAAACCCTAGATCATCTCTTGTATCCAATTCTTGTCTCCAAGTTCGGGATTGGTGCTAGTAGGTTGCTAGTAGTGTTGATTACTCCTTGTAGTTGATGCTAGTTGGTTTATTTGGTGGAAGATCATATGTTCAGATCTTATATGCACATTATTACCCCTCTGATTATGAAAATGAATATGCTTTGTGAGTAGTTACGTTTGTTCCTGAGGACAAGGGAGAAGTGTTGCTATTAGTAGTCATGTGAATTTGGTATTCGTTCGATATTTTGATAAGATGTATGTTGTCTAACCTCTAGTGGTGTTATGTGAACGTCGACTACATAACACTTCACCATTATTTGGGCCTAGAGGAAGGCATTGGAAAGTAATAAGTAGATGATGGGTTGCTAGAGTGACAGAAGCTTAAACTCTAGTTTATGCGTTGCTTCGTAAGGGGCTGATTTGGATCCATATGTGTCATGCTATGGTTAGGTTTACCTTAATACTTTTGTTGTAGTTGCGGATGCTTGCAATAGAGGTTAATCATAAGTGGGATGCTTGTCCAAGTAAGGGCAGTACCCAAGCACCTGTCCACCCACATATCAAATTATCAAAGTACCGAACGCAAATCATATGAGCGTGATGAAAACTAGCTTGACGATATTTCCATGTGTCCTAGGGAGCGCTTTTCCTATTATAAGAGTTTGTCCAGGCTTGTCCTTTGCTACAAAAAGGATTGGGCCACCTTGCTGAACTTTATTTACTTTTGTTACTTGTTACTCGTTAAAGTTTATCTTATCACAAAACTATCTGTTACCACTTATTTCAGTACTTGCAGAGAATACCTTGCTGAAAACCGCTTATCCTTTCCTTCTGCTCCTCATTGGGTTCGACACTCTTACTTATCGAAAAGACTATAATAGATCCCCTATACTTGTGGGTCATCAAGGGTCTATGTCAGAGCTTTGATTTAGCAAACTTCACATACTCAACTATCATATAGTCTTCTACAATTGCTAACACTCACGCAATACTTATGGTTATGGAGTTTTAATCGGACACTAAGAAAGATAGGGGCTTATAATTTCGCATCCCAACGTATTCACCTCTGGTTGATGTCAACATTAATAGTTCATGCGAACTTATATCGAATTGGATATATATATTAGGATCTTTCCAACACGAGGTGCTTGCCAAAGGATAAAATGAAAAAGGGAAAGGTGAAGATCACCTTGGCTCTTGCATAAAGTAAAAGATAGGCCCTTCGCAGAGGGAAGCAGGGATTTGCAGAGGTGCCAGAGCTCGATTTTGAAATAGAGATAAATAATTTTGAGAGGTATGATCTCATTGTCAACATAACAACCAAGAGTTCCCAATATCTTCCATACTACATATATTATAGGCGGTTCCCAAACAGAATGGTAAAGATATTACTCCCCCTCCACCAACAGTCACACTCCACGGCCATCCGAAACAACGGGGTACCGTCCATACCAACAACAGTCCTGGGGGAGTTTTGTTTGCAATTATTTTTGATTTGATTTTGATCTTTTGATCATGGGATCGGGCATCCCGGTTACCAGCCATTTTTCTCGTGAATGATGAGCAGAGTCCACTCATCTTGAGAATAACTCACCTAGCATGGAAGATACTGACAGCCCCTAGTCACTACATGAGCGATTCGGGCATACAAAACAGATTATTATTTGAAGGCTTAGATTTTGGCACATGCAAATTTACTTGGAACGGCAGGTAAATACTGCATATAGGTAGGTATGGTGGACACTCATGGCAAAAACTGGGTTTAAGGATATTTGGAAGCACAAGTAGTATCTCTACTTGGTGCAAGGAATTTTGGCTAGCATGAGGGGGAAAGGCAAGCTCAACATGTTTGAATGATCCATGACAATATACTTTAACTGAGATGTAAGAAAACATAACCCATTACGTTGTCTTCCTTGTCCAACATCAACTCTTTAGCATGTCATACTTAATGAGTGCTCACAATTAAAAAAGATGTCCAAGATAGTATATTTATATGTGAAATCTCTCTTCCTTCAATATTCTTTCATGAATTGTTCAAATGACCAATACAATGCTTGCTAACCTTTAATAAATTTACAACCTCTACTTCTTAGATGTGAAGTCATTACTCCCCATGGGATTAGCAAATGAAACATATATAATTTCAGATTTATGGCATTCAACTCATTCAACCATTTACTCATAGGGTATAAGTGAAGCACACGAGTAAATCACAAACTACTCCAACAAGATATAAGTGAAGATCAATGAGTAGCTAAATAATTATGTAACTATGTGAAGACTCTCTCTCTCATTAAAGAATTTCAGATCTTGGTATTGTATTCAAACAGCAAGCAAAGCAAAATAAAATGACATTGCAAGGATAGCACAACTCATGTGAATAAGTAAAAACTTAGGCTCAACCGATACTAATCGATAGTTGTTGAAGAAGAAAGGTGGGATGCCTAACGGGGCATCCCCAAGCTTAGATGCTTGAGACTTCTTGAAATATATTTTTTAAAGTGCCTTGGGCATCCCCAAGCTTGAACTTTTGTGTCTCCTTAATCCCTCTCATATCATGGTTTCTCTATTTCTCAAAAAACTTCATCCACATAAAACTCAACAAGAACTCGTGAGATAAGTTAGTATAAACCAATGCAAAACCTTATCATTTTCTACTGGAACACATCACTAAAATTATTATTCAACATTGCATACTAAATGCCTCTGGATATTTAATACTCCTATCCTCAAATAGAATCATTAAACATGTAAACATATGCTAACAATGCAAACATAACAGCAGTTTGCCAAAACAGTACAGTCTGTAAAGAATGCAAGATTCATCATACTTCCCTAACTCCAAAAATTATGAGAAAAATATTACGCTGTAGAAGATTTATCAGAGCTCAATATGCAAAAAGTTTCAACACTATATCAGTCTCTTACTTTTCTAGGGAATTTTTGCAACAGCGGTAAACTTTCTATTTTCAAACAGCAACATGTATACTAGCAAAATAAGCATGGTAAAGGCTAACCTTGAAATTTTTATTGAAACAAAAGATGCAAAACATTATTCTAAATAACAGCAAGCAAATACTAATAAAAGAAAAATGACGCTCCTAGCAAAATACATATCATGTGGTGAACAAAAATATAACTCCAAGTAAAGTTACCGATAGACGAAGACGAAAGAGGGGATGCCATCCAGGGCATCCCCAAGCTTAGGTGATACGTCTCCAACGTATCTATTTTTGATTGCTCCATGCTACTTTATCTACTGTTTTGGACTATATTGGGCTTTATTTTCCACTTTTGTATTACTTTTGGGACTAACATACTAACCGGAGGCCCAGCCCAGAATTGTTGTTTTTTTTGCCTTTTTCAGTATTTTGAAGAAATAGAATATCAAACGGAGTCCAAACGGAATGAAACCTTCGAGATCGTGATTTTCCAACCGAACGTAATCCAGGAGACTTGGACCCTACTCCAAGCAGTGCCCGAGGAGGTCACGAGAGTGGAGGGCGCCCCCCTGGGCGCGCCCCCCTACCTCGTGGGCCCCTCGGAGCTCCACCGACGTACTCCTTCCTCCTATATATACCTACGTATCCCCGAATGATCAGAATAGGAGCCAAAAACCTAATTCCACCGCCGCAACCTTCTGTATCCATGAGATCCCATCTTGGGGCATGTTCCGGAGCTCCGCCGGAGGGGGCATCCACCATAGAGGGATTCTACATCATCACCATAGCCCCTTCGATGAAGTGTGAGTAGTTTACTTCAGACCTTCGGGTCCATAGCTAGTAGCTAGATGGCTTCTTCTCTCTTTTTGGATCTCAATACAATGTTCTCCCCCTCTCCCGTGGAGACCTATTCGATGTAATCTTCTTTTTGCGGTGTGTTTGTTGAGACCGATGAATTGTGGGTTTATGATCCAGTATTATCTATGGAAAATATTTGATTCTTCTCTGAATTCTTTTATGTATGATTGAGTTATATTTGCAAGTCTCTTCGAATTATCCTTTTTGGCTTGGCCAACTAGATTGGTAGTTCTTGCAATGGGAGAAGTGCTTAGCTTTGGGTTCAATCTTGCGGTGTCCTTACCCAATGACAGAAAGGGTTGCAAGGCACGTATTTTATTGTTGCCATCGAGGATAACAAGTTGGAGTTTTTATCATATTGCATGAATTTATCCCTCTACATCATGTCATCTTTCTTACGGCGTTACTCTGTTTTTACTTAATACTCTAGATGCATGCTGGATAGCGGTCGATGAGTGGAGTAATAGTAGTAGATGCAGAATCATTTCGATCTACTTGTCTCAGACGTGATGCCTATATACATGATCATTGCCTAGATATACTCATAACTATGCTCAATTCTGTCAATTGCTCAACAGTAATTTGTTCACCCACCGTAGAATATCTATGCTCTTGAGAGAAGCCACTAGTGAAACCTATGGCCCCCGGGTCTATTCTCATCATATCAATCTCTATCACTTTATTTACTTGCTCTGTTTTTACTTTGCCTTTTACTTTTTACTTTGCATATATCTATCAAAAATACCAAAAATATTATCTCTATCAGATCTCACTCTCGTAAGTGATCGTGAAGGCATTGACAACCCCTAAGCGTTGGGTGCGAGTTGCTATCATTTTGTGTAGGTACGAGGGACTTGTGTGTGGTCTCCTACTGGATTGATACCATGGTTCTCAAAAACTGAGGGAAATACTTACGCTACTTTGCTGCATCATCCTCTCCTCTTCGGGGAAATCCAACGCAGTGCTCAAGAGGTAGCAAGAAGAATTTCTGGCGCCGTTGTCGGGGAGGCTCACACAAGCAAGTCAACCATACCAAGTACCCATCGCAATCCCTATCTCTCGCATTACATTATTTGCCATTTGCCTCTCATTTTCCTCTCCCCCACTTCACCCTTACCGTTTTATTTTCCCTCTCTTTCCCAATTTCCTCCTCTCTTTTCCTTTTGCCTTTTTCCCGTTGCCTTTCTGTTTGCTCGTGTGCTAGCTCGTTTGCTTGCTTGTCGTCATGACTAGTTTCTTATCTTCTCCGTTATCTCCTGAGAATGAAGTCCTAAATGTTAAACAAAGGGAGGGAGAAAATCTAAAAGATGCTTGGTATAGAATTTGCAATGCTCAAAATAAATCTACCAGGAAGCAATCTACTTCAGTTCTTCTTCGCAATTTTTGCGTAGGTGCTAATCCTTGGTATAGATATATCCTTGATACCATTATCGGAGGGAATTTTTTGGGTAGCCATCCTTTTGATTCTTATAATGCTTTAATAGATATATTTGGCTCACCACCTCTTTTGATTAATGGAACTATGTTAACTTTGGAGCATGTTATGCAAAGACTTGAAATTATTGAGAATAAAGTTGCTACCATTGAATCAATTGAAAATCTTGATAAAAAGATCCACAATCAAATTACCCAATATGGATCTAAGGTAGGAATGACTTTGAAAAATATTAAAGAAAAAGATCCCATAGTCAATGAGAAAATAAATCTAGACTCCACAAGAATCGATAAACTTGAGGGTATCATTACCAACTTGGGAACCGCTTTTTCTTCCGTGAAAAATACTCCAAGTTCGTCTACTAAAAATACTAAGCTCATTTAGGTTCCTAAGAATAAGGGTGAATCATCTAGTAAGGAAACTGCGGATCTTAAATCTATAAGCGTTCATCCCAATCTTTTTTCCATCATTAAGGAACCTTTTACTATAGATGAATTTTTCGATCTTTTGCCTGAAAATTTGACAATTACTAGTAAGAAAGAAAATCCTAAAGGAGGTAGATGCCTCATTGAAGAATTGCCTACCAAAGATGGTAATACCTAGATCTATCCTTGCTTTTATGCCTAGCTAGGGGCGTTAAACGATAGCGCTTGTTGGGAGGCAACCCAATTTTATTTTGTGTTTTTTTGTTTTTGCTTCTGTTTAGGAATAAATAATCCATCTACCTTCTGTTTTCATGTGGTTTTATGTTTTAATTAGTGTTTGTGCCAAGTAGAACCTATAGGATAACCTACGATGATAGTTGATTTGATTTTGCTGAAAAACAGAAACTTTGCACGCACGAATTTAGTTATGATAAATCACAGGAACGTGATTTTGCGTTGATTATTTTTGCTGCTGATCAACAAACAAATTTTCCAGGACTTCCTATTTTGGTAGAATGTTTAGACTTCGAGAAGTTTGCGTTAGTTACATATTGCTACAGACTGTTCTGTTTTTGACAGATTCTGTTTTTCGTGTGTTGTTTGCTTATGTTGATGAATCTATGGCTAGTTAATTAGTTTATAAACCATAGAGAAGTTGGAATACAGTAGGTTTAACACCAATATAAATAAATAATGATTTCATTACAGTACCTTGAAGTAGTCTTTTGTTTTCTTTCTCTAACGGAGCTCACGAGCTTTCTGTTGAGTTTTGTGTTGTGAAGTTTTCAAGTTTTGGGTGAATTCTTTTGATGGATTATGGAACAAGGAGTGGCAAGAGCCTAAGCTTGGGGATGCCCATGGCACCCCCAAGATAATCCAAGGACACCAAAAAGTCAAAGCTTGGGGATGCCCCGGAAAGCATCCCCTCTTTCGTCCACTTCCATCGGTAATTTACTTGGAGCTATATTTTTATTCACCAACATAATATGTGTTTTGCTTGGAGTGTCTTGTATTATTTGTGTCTTTGCTTGTTAGTCTACCACAATCATCCTTGCTGTACACATCTTTTTGAGAGAGCCATACTTGAATTGGAATTTGTTAGAATACTCTATGTGCTTCACTTATATCTTTTGAGTTCGATAGTTTTGCTCATAGTGCTTCACTTATATCTTTTGAGCGTGATAATTTTTGCTCTAGTACTTCACTTAGATCTTTTAGAGCACGGTGGTGGATTTGTTTTAAAGAAACTATTGATCTCTCATGCTTCACTTAGATTATTTTGAGAGTCTTTAATAGCATGGTAATTTGCTTAATGTTAATATACTTGGTGTTCAAGATATGTGAAACTTTCTTTTGAGTGAATTGAATACTAAGATAAGTTTGATGCTTGATAATTGTTTTGAGATATGGAGGTGATAATATCAAGTCGTGCTAGTTGGGTGATTATGAATTTGAGAAATACTTGTGTTGAAGTTTGCAAGTCCCGTAGCATGCACGTATGGTTAAAGTTGTGTAACAAATTTGAAACATGAAGTGTACCTGGCTTGTGCATCCTTATGAGTGGCGGTCGGGGACGAGCAATGGTCTTTTCCTACCAATCTATCCCCCTAGGAGCATGCGCATAGTACTTGAATTTTTTATGACTTCTAAATTTTTACAATAAGTATATGAGTTCTTTTGACTAATGTTGAGTCCATGGATTATACGCACTCTCACCTTTCCACCTTTTCTAGCCTCTTCGATACCGTGCATTGCCCTTTCTCACCTTGAGAGTTGGCGCAAACTTTGCCGGTGCATCCAAACCCCGTGATACGATATACTCTATCACACATAAACCTCCTTATATCTTCCTCAAAACAGCCACCATACCTACCTATCATGGCATTTCCATAGCCATTCCGAGATATATTGCCATGCAACTTCCACCATCATCATCATGACATACATTACTTTTGTCATATTTCCATTGCATGATCTTGTAGTTGACATCGTATTTGTGGCAAAGCCACCATGCATTATTTTCCATACATGCCACTCTTGATTCATTGCACCATCCCGGTACACCGCCGGAGGCATTCATATAGAGTCATATCTTGTTCTAAGTTTCAAGTTGTAATCCTTGTGTTGTAATCAATAGAAGTGTGATGATCATCATTATTAGAGCATTGCCCAAATAAAAAAAGGAAAGGCCAAAAAAAGGCCCAAAAAAAGAAAATAAAAAAGGGCAATGCTACTATCTCTTTTTCGACACTTGTGCTTCAAAGTAGCACCTTGTTCTTCATGTAGTGAGTCTCATATATTGTGCTTCAAAGTAGCACCTTCTTCCTCATGTAGTGAGTCTCATAAGTTGTCTTTTTATACTAGTGGGAATTTTTCAATATAGAACTTGGCTTGTATATTCCTACGATGGGCTTCCTCAAATGCCCTAGGTCTTCGTGAGCAAGCGAGTCGGATGCACACCCACTAGTTTTCTTTTGTAGAGCATTCATATCTCTAGTGCATCCGTTGCATGGCAATCCCTACTCCTCATGTTGACATCAATTGATGGGCATCTCCATAGCCCGTTGATTAGCCTCGTCAATGTGAGACTTTCTCCTTTTTTGTCTTCTCCACACAATCCCCATCATCATATTCTATTCCACCCATAGTGCTATATCCATGGCTCACGCTCATGTATTGTGTGAAGGTTGAAAAAGTTTGAGATTATTTAAGTATGAAACAACTGCTTGCCTTGTCATCGGGGGTATAGAAGTTGGGAACATCTTTGTGTGACGAAAATTAAGCATATCCTAACTATATGATTTTGTAGGGATGAACTTTCTTTTGCCATGTTATTTTGAGAAAACATGATTGCTTTGATTAGTATGCTAGAAGTATTATTATTTTTGTGTCAATATGAACTTTTGTCTTGAATCTTTCGGATCTGAATATTCATATCACAATTAAGAAGATTTACATTGAAATTATGCCAAAGTATCACTCCACATCAATAATTCTTTTTTATAATTTACCTACTCGAGGACGAGCAGGAATTAAGCTTGGGGATGCCTGATACGTCTCTAACATATCTATAATTTTTGATTGCTCCATGCTACTTTATCTACAGTTTTGGACTATATTGGGCTTTATTTTCCACTTTTATATTACTTTTGGGACTAACCTACCAACCGGAGGCCCAGCCCAGAATTGCTGTTTTTTGCCTTTTTCAGTATTTCAAAGAAACAGAATATCAAAAGGAGTCCAAACGGAATGAAACCTTCGGGATCGTGATTTTTCAACCGAACGTGATCCAGGAGACTTGGACCCTACTCCAAGCAGAGCCCGAGGAGGTCACGAGGGTGGAGGGCGCCCCCCCTGGGCGCACCCCCTACCTTGTGGGCCCCTCGGAGCTCCACCGACGTACTCCTTCCTCCTATATATACCTACGTATCCCCGAACGATCAGAACAGGAGCCAAAAACCTAATTCCACCGCTGCAACCTTCTGTATCCACGAGATCCCATCTTGGGGCCTGTTCCGGAGCTCCGCCGGAGGGGGCATCCACCACGGAGGGCTTCTACATCATCACCATAGCCCCTCCGATGAAGTGTGAGTAGTTTACTTCAGACCTTCGGGTCCATAGCTAGTAGCTAGATGGCTTCTTCTCTCTTTTTGGATCTCAATACAATGTTCTCCCCCTCTCTCGTGGAGATCTATTCGATGTAATCTTCTTTTTGCGGTGTGTTTTTTGAGACTGATGAATTGTGGGTTTATGATCCAGTATTATCTATGGAAAATATTTGATTCTTCTCTGAATTCTTTTATGTATGATTGAGTTATCTTTGCAAGTCTCTTCGAATTATCCTTTTTGGTTTGGCCAACTAGATTGGTAGTTCTTGCAATGGGAGAGGTGCTTAGCTTTGGGTTCAATCTTGCGGTGTCCTTAACCAGTGACAGAAAGGGTTGCAAGGCACGTATTTTATTGTTGCCATCGAGGATAACAAGATGGGGTTTTTCACATATTGCATGAATTCATCCCTCTACATCATGTCATCTTGCTTATGGCGTTACTCTGTTTTTACTTAATACTCTAGATGCATGCTGGATAGCGGTTGATGAGTGGAGTAATAGTAGTAGATGCAGAATCATTTTGATCTACTTGTCTCAGAAGTGATGCCTATATACATGATCATTGCCTAGTTATACTCATAACTATGCTCAATTCTGTCAATTGCTCAATAGTAATTTGTTCACCCACCGTAGAATATCTATGCTCTTGAGAGAAGCCACTAGTGAAACCTATGGCCCCCGGGTCTATTCTCATCATATCAATCTCTATCACTTTATTTACTTGCTTTGTTTTTACTTTGCCTTTTACTTTTTACTTTCCATCTATCTATCAAAAATACCAAAAATATTATCTCTATCAGATCTCACTCTCGTAAGTGACCGTGAAGGGATTGACAACCCCTAAGCGTTGGTTGCGAGTTGCTATCGTTTTGTGTAGGTACGAGGGACTTATGCGTGGTCTCCTACTGGATTGATACCTTGGTTCTCAAAAACTGAGGGAAATACTTACGCTACTTTGCTGCATCATCCTCTCCTCTTCGGGGAAATCCAACACAGTGCTCAAGAGGTAGCATTAGGCTCTTGGTTATCCTTGAATATTACCCTGGTGTGCCTTGGGCATCCCCAAGCTTAGGCTCTTACCACTCTTTATTCCATAGTCCATCGAATCTTTACCCAAAACTTGAAAATTTCACAACGCAAAACTTAACAGAAAGCTCGTAAGCTCTGTTAGTATAAGAAAATAAAACCATCACTTAGGTACTGTTGTGAACTCATTGTAAATTCATATTGGTGTAATATATACTGAATTCCAACTTCTCTATGGTTCATACCCTCCGATACTACTCATAGATTGATCAAAATAAGCAAACAACACATAGAAAACAGAATCTATCAAAAACAAAACAGTTTGTAGTAATCTGTATCAAACGTCTACTTATGGAACTCCAAAAATCCTACCAAATTTGGAAGTCCTAAGAAATTTGTGTACCAATCCATATCAGAAAGAATCAGATCAAAATCACGTTTCTGTATATTATCAAAATTAATTTACTGGGTGCAAAAGTTTCTGATTTTCAGCAGGATCAACACAACTATCACCGTAAGCTATCCTAAAGGTCTTACTTGGCACTTTATTGAAACAAAACCTATAAAACATGATTACTACAGTAGCATAATCATGTGAACACACAAAAACAGTAAAGGTAAATATTGGGTTGTCTCCCAACAAGCGCTTTTCTTTAATGCCTTTCTAGCTAGGCATGATGATGACAATGATGCTCACATAAAAGATAAGAATTGAAACATAACGGGAGCATCATGAAGCATATGACTAGCACATTTAAGTCTAACCCACTTCCTATGCATAGGGATTTTGTGAGCAAACAACTTATGGGAACAATAATCAACTAGCATAGGAAGGCAAAACAAGCATAACTTCAAGATTTTAAGCACATAGAGAGGAAACTTGATATCATTGCAACTCCTACAAGCATATGTTCCTCCCTAATAATAATTTTCAGTAGCATCATGAATGAATTCAACAATATAACCATCACATGGGCATTCTTTTCATGATCTACAAGCATAGAAAATTTACTACTCTCCACATAAGCAAATTTCTTCTCATGAATAGTAGTGGGAGCAAACTCAACAAAATAATTATCATGTGAGGCATAATCCAACTGAAAACTAAAATCATGATGACAAGTTGCATGGTTATCATTATTATTAATAGCATACAATTCATCACAATAATCATCATAGATAGCAACTTTGTTCTCATAATCAATTGGATCCTCTTTCGAAATAGTGGATTCATCACTAAATAAAGTCATGACCTCTCCAAATCCACTTTCATAATTATCACAATAATATTCAACATCCTCCAAAATAGTGGGATCATTACTTCCTAAAGTTGACACTCTTCCAAACCCACTTTCATCAATATAACCATCATAAATAGGAGGCATGCTATCATCAAAATAAATTTGCTCATCAAAACTTGGGGGACAAAAAATATCATCTTCATCAAACATAGCTTCCCCAAGCTTGCGGCTTTGCATATCATTAGCATCATAAATATTCAAGGAATTCATACTAACAACATTGCAATCATGCTCATCATACAAAGATCTAGTACCAAACATTTTAATGCATTCTTCTTCTAGCAATTGAGCACAATTTTCCTTACCATCAATTTCACGGAAGATATTAAAAAGATGAAGCGTATGAGACAAACTCAATTCCATTTTTTTCTTTTATAAACTAAACTAGTGATAAAACAAGAAACAAAAAGATTCGACTGCAAGATCTAAAGATATACCTTCAAGCACTCACCTCCCCGGCAACGGCGCCAGAAAGGAGCTTAGTTGACGGGGTGTGAGTGTCACTTACCTAGCCTCCCCGGCAACAGCGCCATAAAAGAGCTTAGTTGACGGGGTGTGAGTGTCGCTTACCTAGCCTCCCCGGCAACGGCGCCAGAAAAGAGCTTGATGTCTACTACACAACCCTCTTCTTATAGACGTTGTTGGAACTCCAAGTGCAGAGGTTTGTAGGACAGTAGCAAATTTCCCTCAAGTGGATGACCTAAGGTTTATCAATCCGTGGGAGGCATAGGATGAAGATGGTCTCTCTCAAGCAACCCTACAACCAAATAACAAAGAGTCACTTGTGTCCCCAACACACCCAATACAATGGTAAATTGTATAGGTGCACTAGTTCGGCGAAGAGATGGTGATACAAGTGCAATATGGATGGTAGATATAAGTATTTGTAATCTGAAAATATAAAAACAGCAAGCTAACTAATGATAAAAGTGAGCGTAAACAGTATTGCAATGGTAGTAAACAAGGCCTAAGGTTCATACTTTCACTAGTGCAAGTTCTCTCAACAATAATAACATAACTGGATCATATAACTATCCCTCAACATGCAACAAAGAGTCACTCCAAAGCCACTAATAGCGGAGAACAAACGAAGAGATTATGGTAGGGTACGAAACCACCTCAAAGTTATCCTTTCTACTCAATCTATTCAAGAGTCCATAGTAAAATAACACGAAGCTATTCTTTCCGTTCAATCTATCATAGAGTTCGTACTAGAATAACACCTTAAGACACAAATCAACCAAAACCCTAATGTCACCTAGATACTCCATTGTCATCTCAAGTATCCGTGGGCATGATTATACGATATGCATCACACAATCTCAGACTCATCTATTCAACCAACACAAAGTACTTCAAAGAGTGCCCCAAAGTTTCTACCAGAGAGTCAAGACGAAAACGTATGCCAACCCCTATGCATAGGTTCATTGGCGGAACCCACAAGTTGATCACCAAAACATACATCAAGTGGATCACGTGATATCCCTTTGTCACCACAGATAAGCACGGCAAGACATACATCAAGTGTTCTCAAATCCTTAAAGACTCAATCCGATAAGATAACTTCAAAGGGAAAACTCAATTCATCACAAGAGAGTAGAGGGGGAGAAACATCATAAGATCCAACTATAATAGCAAAGCTCGCGATACATCAATATCGTGCCATAGAGAGAACATGAGAGAGAGAGAGAGAGATCAAACACATAGCTACTGGTACATACCCTCAGCCCCGAGGATGAACTACTCCCTCCTCGTCATGGAGAGCGCCGGGATGATGAAGATGGCCACCGGTGAGGGATCCCCCCCCCTCCGGCAGGGTGCCAGAATGGGCTCCCGAGAGGTTTTTGGTGGCTACAGAGGCTTGCGGCGGTGGAACTCCTGATCTATTGTTCGCTTCGATGCTTTTAGGGTATATGGGAATATATAGGCGAAAGAAGTCGGTCGGGGGAGCCTCGAGGGGCCCACGAGACAGGGGGGCGCCCAGTAGGGGGGCGCCCCCCACCCTTGTGGCCACCTCGAAGCTTCCTTGACTCAACTCCAAGTCTCCTGGATTGCTTCTGTTCCAAAAATAACGCTCTCGAAGGTTTCATTCCGTTTGGACTCCGTTTGATATTCCTTTGCTTCGAAACACTGAAATAGGCAAGAAAACAGCAATATGGGCTGGGCCTCCGGTTAATAGGTTAGTCCCAAAAATAATATAAAAGTGTATAATAAATCCCATAAACATCCAAAACACATAATAATATAGCATGAATGCTTCATAAATTATAGATACGTTGGAGATGTATCACCGAACGGTGTGTATAATAATAGTGCACGTGAATTGGACTAAGCTGGAATCTGCAAGCATACAATTCAAGGGAGAAGACAAGGTAATATGGGCTCTTGGTTAAATCAACAATCATGCATATGCGAGCCACTAAACATTTTCATTATGGTCTTCTCCTCTCGACCCCCAAAGGAAAGAAAAGAAATAAAACTATTTACACGGGAAAGCTCCCAACAAGTAAAAGAAGAACGAGATATCTTTTTAGGTTTTCTTTTAATTACTACTACAAGCATGGAAATTAATCTAACTAATTTTTTTGGTTTTTCTTAAGGTTTATCAAACACACAAGAAGAAAGCTAGAAAAATAAATTAAACTAACATGGATAATACAATGAAAGAGTATGAGCACAGACGACTGGAATAGGTGTGTGAACATGAATGTAATGTCGGTGAGAAATACGTACTCCCCCAAGATTAGGCTTTTGGCCTAAGTTGGTCTATGCCCAAGGATCGTGGCTACTCTCCCCAGTGTACTGAGGAGTGTCATCAGGATACCACTGGCTGGCAATCTCCTCCGGATCCCACTGATAAGATGATGGATGATAAGGGTCCAGTGGTGGTTCCGGCTCAGGCTCTAGAGCGGATGTCTGGCCTCGATGTGCGTACACAGCCTTCGGCAAGACGAGGTAATGGCCTGCAGTTAAATCAAACAAAGAAGGCGCAGGCAAGATAATAGTCTCATTGTGTTTCTTATTAAATCTCAAGTTATACAGGAGCATTTTATCATCATTGTCAATAATAAACTCATGCGCTACCATGCTCCTGTAATCTAAGAAGGTAAGAGGTAGCAGTGTCTCCTCTTTCTCATCATGCCTAATAGGTATCTCAAAATGTTTAGCAAGGCGTGCAGCATAGATACCTCCAAAGATGGGGCCCTCTGTACGGTTCAAGCTTAATCGTTTAGCAATAACGGCACCCATACTAAAAGTGTTATCACAAAACAAGGCATGGAACAGAGTAATGATATCAGGAACACTGAGATTTCCACAGTTTCCGCGGCCAATTAAGCATCGACTAGCAAATATGGCAAAGTAGCGTAAAACAGGAAAATGTATGCTAGTTATTCTCGCATCGGAAACCTTCCTCGTTTCCCCTACAGTAATAGTGTTAATAAAACCATCCACATCTTTACGATGTGGTTAATCTAGGCTGCCATCAAAGGGTATTCTACAAACTGCGCAAAAATTACGTAATGACATTTCCTAAGCCTCATCATATAAATGAAAAGCTACTGAAGGTGGTGAATTCTTAGGGTAATAGTAAAAGTTTTGCATGAAAGTATTGGTAAGTAAGAGATACTGTTCGACCCGGTCGTGGAGGAATTCGGTGGGATCCGCATTTTCAGCCAAAGAATAAAAGTCTTCATAAATCCCGGCTGCTCTCAAGAAATTATCACTAGGCCATTCACATGGTCGTACTTCTGCTACACGAGGAAGATTATACTTGGCCTTTTATTTCTCCTTAGCTTGTTTGTCCTTGGAGCTTTGGCTAGAAGAGCCCCTCAAGAACAACCTCTTCATCTTTTTTTGAAAATTTCTGAAACTTTTAGTAACTTCAAAATAAAAGTGAATCAAACTAAACAAGATTGATAGCAACTACTCCCACAAGTGCCTAGAGCCTATGTCATGCATTAGAATTACTTGGGACCTCATAAATTTGACATTCAAGCTCAAGAACAGGGTCACCTAGGCAGCAAAAATTTGCAATAAACAAAGCACTAGAACAAAAACTAATTGGACCATTGGAGGAGTCACATACCAAGGAACAATCTCCCAAAGCAGTTTTGTGAATGGAGCTTTGAGCAAGGAGATCGAATCGCAGAAAAATGAGCTAGAACTCGTGCTTGAGCTGGATGGGGATTTTTTTGGGGAGGAAGATGGAGTGTGTGGGTGCAGGAATAAGTGGAGGGGGGGCACCGTGGGCCCACGAGGCAGGGGCGGGCCCAGTAAGAGTGGGCGCGCCCTGAACCCTCGTGGCCAGGTGCTTGCCCCCCCCCCCCTGCCATGTTCTCAGTGCCTAAAATCCTCAAATATTCCATAAAAAATCATACTAAATTTGCAGGGCATTTGGAGAACTTCTATTTCCGGGATATTTTTTATTGCATGGATAATTCAGAAAACAGACAGATAATACTATTTTTGCTTTATTTATTCTAAATAACAGAAAGTAAAAAGAGGGTACAAAAGGTTGTGCCTTCTACTTTCATCCATCTCATGATCATCAAAAGGAATCCACTAACAAGGTTGATCAAGTCTTGTTAACAAACTCATTCCTAATAGCATGGAACCGGAGAAATTTCGAATAACGCTAGGTTACCTCAACGGGGATATGAACATCCCCTATAATAAGAATATCATATTTTTTCTTGACAGTAGGAAGAGGAAATTCAAAACCTCCAATAATGATAGTTGGAACTTTTCCAATAGAATTGATGCTATGAACTTGAGGTTGTTTCCTCGGAAAGTGTACCGTATGCTCATTACCATTAACATGAAAAGTGACATTGCCTTTGTTGCAATCAATAACAGCCCCTGTAGTATTCAAAAAGGGTCTACCAAGGATAATCGTCATACTATCGTCCTCGGGAATATCAAGAATAACAAAGTTCGTTAAGATAGTGACATTTGCAACCACAATAGGCACATCCTCACAAATACCGTCAGGTATAGCAGTTGATTTATCAACCATTTGCAAAGATATTTCAGTAGGTGTCAACTTATTCAATTCAAGTCTATGATAAAAAGAGAGGGGCATAACACTAACACCGGCTCCAAGATCACATAAAGCAGTTTTAACATAGTTTCTTTTAATGGAGCATGGTATAGTTGGTACTCCGGGGTCTCCTAGTTTTTTGGTATTCGACCTTTAAAAGTATAATTAGCAAGCATGGTGGAAATTTCAGCTTTCGGTATCTTTCTTTTATTTGTAATGATATCCTTCATATATTTAGCATAAGGATTTATTTTAAGCATATCAGTTAAGCGCATATGTAAGAAGATAGGTCTAATTATTTCAGCAAAGTGCTCAAAATCCTCATCATCCTTATTCTTGGATGGCTTAGGAGGAAAAGGCATGGGTTTCTGAACCCATGGTTCTCTTTCTTTACCGTGCTTCCTAGCAACGAAGTCTCTTTTATCATAATGTTGATTCTTTGATTGTGGGTTATCAAGATCAACAACAGGTTCAATCTCTATATCATTATTATTGCTAGGTTGAGCATCAACATGAACATTATCATCAACATTATCGCTAGGTTCATGTTCATCACCTGATTGTGTTTCAGCATCAGAAATAGAAATATCATTAGGATTCTCAGGTGTGTCTACAACAGGTTCACTAGAAGCATGCAAAGTCCTATCGTTTTTCTTTTTCTTCTTTTTAGAAGGACTAGGTGCATCTACATTATTTGTCTGAGAATCTTGCTCAATTCTCTTAGGGTGGCCTTCAGGATACAAAGGTTTGAGTCATTCTACCAGTTCTAGTAGCCACTCTAACAGCAAAACCATGTTTATTATTTAATTCATCAAGCAAATCACTTTGAGCTTTAAGTACTTGTTCAGCTTGAGTGGTAACCATATAATCATATTTGCTAATGAGTTTAAGTTTCTTTAACTCTAGCCATATAATCACTCAAGCGTCCAATCATGTGAGCATTACTCTTTAATTCTCTACCAACATAAGCATTAAAACTTTCCACTACTAGAAAAAAGGCTGTTAGTGGCGCACCAGTTTTTGCTATTAATGGCGCACTATAGGTGCGCCACTATTAACACGCCACTAGTAACAAATAGTAATGGCGCACCTATAGTGCGCCATTACTATGCCTAGAAGTGCGCCATTACTATCTGACTTAGTAATGGCGCACCACATAGAAGTGCGCCATTACTAACAAATTTTTTCAATTTTTTTTCCAGAAATTTTTTTTTCAATCTTTTTTTGTTTTTTTCTTAATCTCGGGTCACTATGGCTTAATCTCAAGTCAAATCGCACTCTGTGGTCAAACTTTCCGAAAGGTCACCCATCCTTACACTACTCCAGCCCAAGCACGCTTAACTTCTCAGTTCTATCCAACCCCAGCACCAGCTCACTTAACAGGCACTTCTTGATATATCTAGCATATCAATCCTATTAAACCTTGTTGATGTCTAGGACTTTGTTCATTTCCATGAGTGTGATGAAATTTTGATAAAACATTTCAAACTTCCCGTTCATATTGCGTATCATATTTTGAACATTTTTTCCAAAAAAAATCGAAACCAATTTTTTCTGTTACTAGTGGCGCACCTAGCAAATGGTGCGCCATTACTAAGTTTGAATTTTTTTTCCCATTTCCCCCCTCTAGTTCTTAAAAGCCCCGTATCTTTTATTTTGTTAGGTTTTTGGGGATTCTAAAAATCTTCAACGGGGTTCCCCCCCAGTTGAATTCGGATGTAACTTTTTGAGTAGATGATTTTTCATATAAAAAACTTTTTAATCCGAGTTCGTATGCAAAAGTTATGCCCATTTTACGAAATTCCAGAGAGATTTTGCAAATAAAATTGAAATTCATATTTGTAAATTTTCCCAACTAGACCACATATCACATGGGAAACTTATTTTCTTTTATTTTTTTGACATTTCCATCGTTTTCATTTATTTTTTTTTAAACTGAAAAGGCGGTCCAAGGGGGGTGCATTTGAAAGTTAGTAATGGCGCACCTTCACAAAGTGCGCCATTACTATGTGTATGACTTGGTCAAACCTTGGTCAAAGTTAGTAATGGCGCACTTTGTATAGGTGCGCCATTACTAAGTTTGACATAGTAATGGCGCACCTATGCAAAGTGCGCCATTACTAAGTTTGACCAAGGTTTGACCCAGTCATACACATAGTTATGGTGCACTTTGTGAACATGCGTCATTACTATGTCAACTTAGCAATGGTGCACCTATACAAAATGCGCCATTACTATGTGTATGACTGGGTCAAACCTTGGTCAAACTTAGTAATGGCGCACTTTTCACCTGGTGCGCCATTATTGTTTTGGTTACTAATGGCGCACCTACACATGGTGCGCCATCACTATTTAGTAATGGTGCACCACATGTATAGTGCTCCATTAATGTTCATATTAGCTATAGTCTTTTTATAGTAGTGTTCTTGTCTAGCCATAAAGTCATCAAATTCATCCAAACATTGGCTAGGAAATTTAGTAGACGGGATTTCAACTTTATCATATCTATAGAGAGAATTTACCTTTACTACCTGTGTTGGGTTATCAAGACAATGTGTTTCTTCGACAGACTGTATATTAAGACCATGTATTTTTTTCAATAGGAGGTAAATTATTAACATCTTCAGCTTTAATACCTTTTTCTTTCATAGATTTCTTTGCCTCTTGCATATCTTCAGGACTGAGAAATAGAACTCCCCTCTTCTTTGGAGTTGGTTTAGGAATAGGCTCAGGAGTTGGCTCAATTGACTCAGAAATTGGCTCAGGAAGAGTTCAATTATTTTCATTAGTCAACATATTATTCAATAACAATTCAGCTTGGTCGACTGTTCTTTCCCTAAAAACACAACCAGCAGAACTATCCAAGTGGTCCTTGGAAGCATCGGTTAGTCCATTATAAAAGATATCAAGTATTTCATTTTTCTTAAAAGGATGATCAGGCAAAGCATTAAGTAATCGAAGAAGCCTCCCCCAAGCTTGTGGGAGACTCTCTTCTTCAATTTGCACAAAATTATATATTTCCCTCAAGGCAGCTTGTTTCTTATGAGCAGGGAAATATTTAGTAGAGAAGTAATAAATCATATCCTGGGGACTACGCACACATCCATGATCAAGAGAATTAAACCTAGTTTTAGCATCACCCTTTAATGAGAACGGAAATATCTTAAGGATATAATAATAGCGGGACTTCTCATCATTAGTGAACAGGGTGGCTATATCATTCAACTTAGTAAGATGTGCCACAACAGTTTCAGATTCATTGCCATAAAAAGGATCAGATCCAACCAAAGTGATTATCTCAGGATCAACAAAGAATTCATAATCCTTATCAGTAACAAAGATAGGTGAAGTAGCAAAAACAGGGTCATATTTCATTTTAGCATTCAGAGATTGTTGCTTCCATTTAGCTAATAACTTCTTAAGATCGTATCTATCGTTGCAAGCAAAAATAGCTCTAGCAGCTTCTTCATCCATAACATAATCCTCAGGAACAACAGGCAATTCATACTTAGGGGGAGAACCTTCATGATCACTATCATCAATAATTTCATCTTCAATAATTTCCTTCTCTCTAACCCTAGCAAGTTGTTCGTCTAGAAATTCACCTAATGGCAAAGTAGTATCAAGCATAGAAGTAGTTTTCATCATAAGTATCAATGCATAGCAGAAGTGCCATCATCAATAACATGCGACATATCATAATTCATAGCAGTAGCAGGTTTAGGTGTCGCAAGCTTACTCAAAACAGAAGGAGAATCTAGTACAGAGCTAGATGGCAGTTCCTTACCTCCCCTCGTAGTTGAGGGAAAAATCTTAGTTCTTTTGTCTTTCAAATTCTTCATAGTGATCAGCAGATATAAATCCCAAGTGACTCAAAGAATAGAGCTATGCTCCCCGGCAACGGCGCTAGGAAATAGTCTTGATAACCCACAAGTCTAGGGGATCGCAACAATTTTCGAGGGTAGAGTATTCAACCCAAATTTATTGATTCGACGCAAGGGGAGTCAAAGAATATTCTCAAGTGTTAGTAGTTGAGTTGTCAATTCAACCACACCTGGATAACTTAGTATCTGCAGTAAGGTATTTAGTAGCAAAGTAGTATGATAGTAATGGTAACAGTGATAAAAGTAACGATAGCAGTTTTGTAGTAACTGTAGCAGTAGCAACGGTAAAGTAAATAAGCAAAGCACAATACGTGAAAATCTCGTAGGCATTGGTGTTGGAAATATGCCCTAGAGGCAATAATAAATTGGTTATTATTATATTTCCTTGTTCATGATAATCGTTTATTATCCATGCTATAATTGTATTGATAGGAAACTCAGATACATGTGTGGATACATAGACAACACCATGTCCCTAGTAAGCCTCTAGTTGACTAGCTCGTTGATCAATAGATGTTACGGTTTCCTGACCATGGACATTGGATGTCGTTGATAACGGGATCACATCATTAGGAGAATGATGTGATGGACAAGACCCAATCCTAAGCCTAGCACAAAGATCGTGTAGTTCGTATGCTAAAGCTTTTCTAATGTCAAGTATCATTTCCTTAGACCATGAGATTGTGCAACTCCCGGATACCATAGGAATGCTTTGGGTGTACCAAACGTCACAACGTAACTGGGTGGCTATAAAGGTGCACTGCGGGTATCTCCAAAAGTGTCTGTTGGGTTGGCACGAATCGAGACTGGGATTTGTCACTCCGTGTGACGGAGAGGTATCTCTGGGCCCACTCGGTAGGACATCATCAAAATGTGCATAATGTGACCAAGGGGTTGATCACGGGATGATGTGTTACGGAACGAGTAAAGAGACTTGCCGGTAACGAGATTGAACAAGGTATCGGGATATCGACGATCGAATCTCGGGCAAGTACTATACCGCTAGACAAAGGGAATTGAATACGGGATTGATTGAATCCTCGACATCGTGGTTCATCCGATGAGATCATCGTGGAACATGTGGGAGCCAACATGGGTATCCATATCCCGTTGTTGGTTATTGGCCGGAGAATTGTCTCGGTCATGTCTACATCTCTCCCGAACCCGTAGGGTCTACACACTTAAGGTTCGATGACGCTAGGGTTATAGGGAATAAATGTACGTGGTTACCGAATGTTGTTCGGAGTCCTGAATGAGATCCCGGACGTCACGAGGAGTTCCGGAATGGTCCGGAGGTAAAGATTTATATATGGAAAGTTGTTGTTCGGGTTCTGGGAAAAGTTCGGGTTTTTTCGGTATTGTACCGGGAAGCTTCCAGAAGGTTCCGAAGGATTCCGGAGGGGTCCGGAGGTCCGGAAAATATTCCACCACGTCCAATACAGCAGCATGGGCTGTAAGGGGGCGCCCTAGCCTTAATGGGCCAGGGGCACCAGCCCCCCCAAGGCCCATGCGCATGGGAGAGGGGAAACCCTAAGGGGGAGGACCTCCACTTGACTTGGGAGGCACTCCTCCCCCCTTTGGTCGCCGCCCCCAACCCTAGATGAGATCTAGGGGACGGCCCCCTCTCTCCCCACCTATAAATAGTGGAGGGGTGGGAGGGCATCCGCACCCAAGTTCTGGCGCAGCCCTCCCCCTCTCCCAAGTACTCCTCCTCTCCCGCGGTGCTTGGCGAAGCCCTGCAGGATTGCCATGCTCCTCCACCACCACCACACCGTCGTGCTTCTGCTAGACGGAGTCTTCCCCAACCTCTCCCTCTCTCCTTGCTGGATCAAGGCATGGGAGACGTCACCGGGCTGCATGTGTGTTGAACGCGGAGGTGCCGTCCGTTCGGCACTAGGATCATCGGTGATTTGGATCACGACGAGTACGACTCCATCAACCCCGTTCACTTGAACGCTTCCGCTTAACGATCTACAAGGGTATATAGATGCACTTTCCTTCCCCTCATTGCTAGATTACTCCATAGATTGATCTTGGTGATGCATAGAAAATTTTGAATTTCTGCTACGTTACCCAACAGTGGCATCATGAGCTAGATCTATTGCGTAGATTCTATGCACGAGTAGAACACAAGTTGTTGTGGGCGTTGATTTTGTTCAATATGCTTACCGTTACTAGTCCTATCTTGTTTCGACGGTATTGTGGGATGAAGCGGCCCGGACCGACCTTACACGTACACTTATGTGAGACAGGTTCCACCGACTGACATGCACTAGTTGCATAAGGTGGCTAGCGGGTGCCAGTCTCTCCCACTTTAGTCGGATCGGATTCGATGAAAAGGGTCCTTATGAAGGGTAAATAGCAATTAACATATCATGTTGTGTTTTTCGCGTAGGTAAGAAACGTTCTTGCTAGAAACCCATAGCAGCCACGTAAAACATGCAAAGAACAATTAGAGGACGTCTAACTTGTTTTTGTAGGGTATGCTATGTGATGTGATATGGCCAAAAAGAATGTGATGAATGATATGTGATGTATGAGATTGATCATGTTCTTGTAATAGGAATCACGACTTGCATGTCGATGAGTATGACAACCGGCAGGAGCCATAGGAGTTGTCTTAATTTATTGTATGACCTGCGTGTCAATGAACAACGCCATGTAATTACTTTACTTTATTGCTAAGCCGTTAGCCATAGTAGTAGAAGTAATAGTTGGCGAGACAACTTCATGGAGACACGATGATGGAGATCATGATGATGGAGATCATGGTGTCATGCCGGTGACGATGATGATCATGGAGCCCCGAAGATGGAGATCAAAGGAGCAATATGATATTGGCCATATCATGTCACTATTTGATTGCATGTGTTGTTTATCATGTTTTACATCTTATTTGCTTAGAACGACGGTAGCTTAAATAAGATGATCCCTCGCAATAATTTCAAGAAAGTGTTCTCCCTAACTGTGCACCGTTGCGAAGGTTCGTTGTTTCGAAGCACCACATGATGATCGGGTGTGATAGATCCTAACATTCGAATACAATGGGTGTAAGACAGATTTACACACGCAATACACTTAGGTTGACTTGACGAGCCTAGCATGTATAGACAAGGCCTCGGAACACGGAAGACCGAAAGGTCGAGCATGAGTCGTATAGAAGATACGATCAACATGAAGATGTTCACCGACGTTAACTAGTCCGTCTCACGTGATGATCGGACACGGCCTAGTTGACTCGGATCATGTAATCACTTAGATGACTAGAGGGATGTCTATCTGAATGGGAGTTCATAAGATGAACTCAATTATCCTGAACATAGTCAAAAGGTTTTTGCAAATTGTGTCATAGCTCACGCTTTAGTTCTACTATTTTAGATATGTTCCTAGAGAAAAATTAGTTGAAAGTTGATAGTAGCAATTATGCGGACTAGGTCCATAAACTGAGGATTGTCCTCATTGCTTCGTAGAAGGCTTATGTCCTTAATGCACCGCTCGGTGTGCTGAACCTCAAACGTCGTCTGTGGATGTTGCGAACATCTGACATGCACATTTTGATAACTACGTGATAGTTCAGTAATGTTAAACGGTTTAGAGTTGAGGCACCAAAGACGATTTCGAAACGTCGCGAAACATATGAGATGTTTCGAGGGCTGAAATTGGGATTTCAGGCTCGTGCCCACATCAAGAGGTATAAGACCTCCGACGAGTCTCTTAGCCTGCAAACTAAGGGAGAAAATCTCAATCATTGAGCTTGTGCTCAGATTGTCTGAGTGCCACAATCACTTGAATCGAGTGGGAGTTAATCTTCCAGATGAGATAGTGATGTTTCTCCAAAGTCATTTCCACCAAGCTACTAGAGCTTCGTGATGAACTATAACATATTAGGGATAGATATGATGATCCTTGAGATATTCGCGATGTTTGACACCGCGAAAGTAGAAATCAAGAAGGAGCATCAATTGTTGATGGTTGGTGAAACCACTAGTTTCAAGAAGGGAAAGGGCAAGAAGGGATACTTCATGAAATGGCAAATTAGCTGCTGCTGAGAAACCCGAGGTTGAACCCAAACCCGAGACTAAGTGCTTCTGTAATAAGGGGAACAGTCACTGAAGCAGAATTACCCTAGATACTTGGTAGATGAGAAGGCTGGCAAGGTCGATAGAAGTATATTGGATATACATTATGTTAATGTGTACTTTACTAGTACTCCTAGTAGCACCAGGGTATTAGATACCGGTTCGGTTGCTAAGTGTTAGTAACTCGAAATAAAAGCTACAGAATAAACGGAGACTAGCTAAAGGTGAGCTGATGATATGTGTTGGAAGTGTTTCCAAGGTTGATGTGATCAAGCATCGCACGCTCCCTCTACCATCGAGATTGGTGTTAAACCTAAATAATTGTTATTTGGTGTTTGCGTTGAGCATAGACATGATTGGATTATGTCTATCGCAATACTGTTATTCATTTAAGGAGAATAATGGTTACTCTATTTATTTGAATAATACCTTCAATGGTCTTGCACCCAAAATGAATGGTTTATTAAATCTCGATCGTAGTGATACACATGTTCATGCCAAAAGATATAAGATAGTAATGATATAGTACCACCTACTTGTGGCACTTCCAGTCATATTGGTATAAAACACATGAAAAAGCTCCATGTTGATGGATCTTTGGACTCACTCATTTTTGAAAAGATTGAGACATGTGAACCATGTCTATTGGTATATACGCATGAAGAAACTCCATGCAAATGGACCGTTTGGACTCACTTGATTTTGAATCACTTGAGACATGCAAATCATACCACATGGGCAAGATGACTGAAAGCCTCGTTTTCAGTAAAATGGAACAAGAAAGCAACTTGTTGGAAGTAATACATTTTGATGTGTGCAGTCCAATGAGTGCTGAGGCACACAGTGGATATCGTTATGTTCTTACTTCACGGATGATTTGAGTAGATACTAACTATATTTACTTGATGAAACACAAGTCTGAATTATTGAATGGTTCAAGTAATTTCAGAGTAAAGTTGAAGATCATCGTGACAAGAGGATAAAATGTCTATGATATGATCATAGAGATGAGTATCTGGGTTATGAGCTTTGGCACGCAATTGAGACATTGTGGAAATTGTTTCACAATTAATACCGCCTGGAACACCATAGTGTGATGGTGTGTCTGAACATCATAGTTGCACCCTATTGGATATGGTGCGTACCATGATGTCTCTTATTAGATTACCACTATCGTTCATGGGTTTAGGCATTAGAGACAACCGCACTCACTTTAATAGGGCACCACGTAATTCCATTGAGATGACACGTATGAACTATGGTTTAGAGAAACCTAAGTTGTCATTTCTTAAAAGTTTGGGGCTGCGACGCTTATGTGAAAAAGGTTCAAGTTGATAAGCTCGAACCCAAAGCGGATAAAATGCATCTTCATAAGACACCCAAAACAGTTGGGTATACCTCCTAATTCAGATCCGAAAGCAATAGGGATTGTTTCTTGAATCGGGTCCTTTCTCGAGGAAAAGTTTGTCTCGGAAAGTTGAGTGGGAGCATGGTGGAGACTTGATGAGGTTATTGAACCGTCACTTCAACTAGTGTGCAGCAGGGCACAGGAAGTTGTTCCTGTGGCGCCCACACCGATTGAAGTAGAAGCTTATGATAGTGATCATGAAGTTTCGGATCAAGTCACTACCGTACCTCGTAGGGTGACAAGGATGCGTACTACTTCAGAGTGGTACAGTAATCCTGTCTTGAAGATCATGTTGCTAGACAACAATGAACCTGCGAGCTATGGAGAAGCGATGGTGGGCCCATATTCCGACAAATGGTTAGAAGCCATGAAATCTGAGATAGGATCCATGTATCAGAACAAAGCATAGACTTTGGTGGACTTGCCCGACGATCGGCAAGCCATTGAGATAAATGGATCTTTAAGAAGAAGACGGACGTGGACGGTAATGTCACCGTCTATGAAGCTCAACTTGTGGCGAAGAGTTTTTCACAAGTTCAAGGAGTTGACTACAATGAGATTTTCTCATCCGTAGCGATGCTTAAGTCCGTCGGAATCATGTTAGCATTAGCTGCATTTATGAAATCTGGCAGATGGATGTCAAAACGAGTATCCTTACTAGTTTTCGTAAGGAAAGGTTGTATGTGATACAATCAGAAAGGTTTTGTCGATCCTAAGGATGCTAAAAGGTATGCTAGCTCTAGCGATCCTTCCATGGACTAGAGCAAGCATCTCGGAGTCAGAATATGCACTTTGATGAGATGATCAAAGATTTTGGGTTTATACAAAGTTTATGAGAAACTTGTATTTCCAAAGAAGTGAGTGGGAGCACTATAGAATTTCTCATGAGTATATGTTGAAGACATATTATTGATCAGAAATGATGTAGAATCTCTGGAAAGCATATAGGGTTGTTTGAAAAGTGTTTTTCAATAGAAAACCTGGATTAAGCTGCTTGAACATTGAGCATCAAGACCTATGAGGATAGATCAAAAACGCTTAATGGTACTTTCAAATGAGCACATACCTTGACATGATCTTGGTGTTCAAGATGGATCAGTCAAAGGAGTTCTTGCCTGAGTTGTAAGGTATGAAGTTAAGACTTAAAGCTCGACCACGGTAGAAGAGAGAGAAAGGACGAAGGTTGTCCCCTATGCTTTAGATGTAGGCTCTACATATGCTATGCTGAGTACCGCACCTGATGTGTGCCTTGCCACGTGTCTGGCAAGGGGGTACAAGAGTGATCCAGGAGTGGATCATTAGACAGCGGTCAAAATTGTCCTTGGAGCAATAAGGACGTGTTTCTCGATTATGGAGGTGATAAAGAGTTCAACGTAAAGGGTTACATCGATGCAAGCTTTAACACCTATCCGAATGACTCTGAGTAGCAAACCGGATACGTATAGTGGAGCAACCATTTGGAATAGCTCCAAGTGGAGCGTGGAAGCAACATTTACAATATGACCTAGAGATTTGTGAAGTACATACGGATCTGAATGTTGCAGACCTGTTGACTAAAACCTCTCTCACAAGCAAAACATGATCAAACCCCAGAACTCATTGAGTCTTAATCACATGATGATGTGAACTAGTTTAGTGACACTAGTAAACTCTTTGGATGTTGGTCACATGGCGATGTGACCTATGAGTGTTAATCACATGGCGATGTGAACTAGATTATTGACTCTAGTGCAAGTGGGAGACTGTTGGAAATATGCCCTAGAGGCAATGATAAATTGGTTATTATTATATTTCCTTGTTCATAATAATCGTTTATTATCCATGCTATAATTGTATTGATAGGAAACTCAGATACATGTGATCTAGGGGGGGCGGCCCCCTCTCTCCCCACCTATAAATAGTGGAGGGGTGGGAGGGCAGTCGCACCCAAGTTCTGGCACAGCCCTCCCCCTCTCCCAAGTACTCCTCCTCTCCCGCGGTGCTTGGCGAAGCCCTGCAAGATTGCCATGCTCCTCCACCACCACCACGCCGTCGTGCTGCTGCTGGACGGAGTCTTCCCCAACCTCTCCCTCTCTCCTTGCTGGATCAAGGTATGGGAGACGTCACCGGGCTGCATGTGTGTTGAACGCGGAGGTGCCGTCCATTCGGCACTAGGATCATCGGTGATTTGGATCACGACGAGTACGACTCCATCAACCCCGTTCACTTGAACGCGTCCGCTTAGCGATCTACAAGGGTATGTTGATGCACTCTCCTTCCCCTCGTTGCTAGATTACTCCATAGATTGATCTTGGTGATGCGTAGAAAATTTTGAATTTCTGCTACGTTACCCAACAATTGGATCAGTGATGGATAATTATGTCGGATGCGATTCCTCATGTAATAGTTATAACATAAGGTGACATAGAACTAGCTCCAGTTCATCAATGTAATGTAGGCATGTATTCCGAATAGTCATACGTGCTTATGGAAAAGAACTTGCATGACATCTTTTGTCCTGCCCTCCCGTAGCAGCGGGGTCCTAGTGGAAACTAAGGGATATTAAGACCTCCTTTTAATAGAGTACCGGACCAAAGCATTAACACATAGTGACTACATGAACTCCTCAAACTACGGTCATCACCGAGAAGCATCCCAGTTATTGTCACTTCGGGGTTGTCAGATCATAACACATAATAGGTGACTATAGACTTGCAAGATAGGATCAAGAACTCACATATATTCATAAAAACATAAGAGGTTCAGATCTGAAATCATGGCACTTGGGCCCTAGTGACAAGCATTAAGCATAGCAAAGTCATAGCAACATCAATCTCAGAACATAGTGGATACTATGGATCAGACCCTAACAAAACTAACTTGATTACATGGTAAATCTCATCCAACCCATCACCGTCCAGCAAGCCTACGATGGAATTACTCACGCATGTCGGTGAGCATCATGAAATTGCTGATGGAGGATGGTTGATGATGATGACGGCGACGAATCCCCCTCTCCGGAGCCCCGAACGGACTCCAGATCAGCCCTCCCGAGAGAGATTAGGGCTTGGCGGCGGCTCCGTATCGTAAAACGCAATGAAACTTTCTCTCTGATTTTTTTTCTCCGCGAAACCAAATATATAGAGTTGGAATTGAGGTCGGTGGAGCTCCAGGGGGGCCCACGAGGCAGGGGGCGCACCCAAGGGGAGGGGGCGCGCCCCCCACCCTCGTGGACAGGGTGTGGGCCCCCTGGCCTTCATTCTTTCGCCAGTATTTTTTATATTTTCCAAAACTTATCTCTGTGAATTTTCAGGTCATTTCGAGAACTTTTGTTTTCTGCACAATAAATAACACCATAGCAGTTCTGCTGAAAACAGTGTCAGTCCGGGTTAGTTTCATTCAAATCATGCAAGTTAGAGTCCAAAACAAGGGCAAAAGTGTTTGGAAAAGTAGATACGTTGGAGACGTATTAGTCTCAACCTGCCCTGTCGTTCCGCCACAATGATCCACACAGAGTGTCGTCGGAACAAATGTTCTTTCAACTCCCAACCCGTGAATCACTCGCGGGTACTCTACGAGCCGACCCGACTTTAGTCACCACCTGAATAGTATATATGTTTGTATAGAATATACCCGTGATCACGGCTCGATAGTATAGCATGGCAGACGAACAAGAATGTAGGGCCACAGATGATAAACTAGCATCCTATACTAAGCATTTAGGATTGCAGGTAAGGTATCAACAACGGTAGCAACAATGGCAGGCTATGCGACCGAATAAGATTATCCGGAAACAGTAACATGCTACACTACTCTAATACAAGCAGTAGAGGGAAGAATAGGCGATATCTGGTGATCAAGGGGGGGGCTTGCCTGGTTGCTCTGGCAAGAAGGATGGGTCGTCAATTACGTAGTCGTACTGGGTAGCAGCGTCGTCGGTCTCGGTGTCTAGCGAGAGGAGACGGGGAAGAAACAATAAATATAATGCAAATATATGCATGACGATGCATGACATGACAACTAACGGTGTTAGGTGTGGCCTAACGCGATAGTAGGTGATACCGATGAAGGGGGAAAACATCCGGAAAAGTATCCCCGGAGTTTCGCGTTTTCGGACAAATGAACCAGGGGTGAAATGTTGAAGGTTCGCTATGCTAGGAACGTGTGGTGGTCGAACGGACCGAGTATTCAAATTAGTCTTGTCGTTCTGAGCAACTTTCATGTACAAAGTATTTTCATACGGGCTACGGATTATTTTATATTATTTTTTAAAAGATTTAATCATTTTCTAAAATTTCTGGATTTAAATTTAATTCGAAAATCTCAGTGGAAACACTAGGTGCGTCCAGTGCAGTGCACCACCAAGGCTGACAAATGGGGTCAGATGGCCAAGTTGACCCAATCAACAAAGACTGGTCAACAGAGTGAATAGTGCCTGCGGGTCCCGCATGTCAGTGTCACATGTGCTATTTTATTTTTATTTTCTTTAATTAGGTTTAATTTAACAGGGTGAGGTCCAGTAGTCATATGTACATAAACTACTCCCTCCGTTCCAAATTACTTGTCGTGGTTTAAGTTTAAATTTAAACTAAAACCATGACGAGTAATTTGAAACGGAGGGAGTACTAATTAACTACTAACTCTATGCTAACACTAACAGGGCCGGCCCTAACACACACGTACGCACACACACAACACACACACTCACGCACACAAACACAGGTACAGAGCACACCCACACACGTTGCATGCACGCAGCGCGCGCACACACAGCTCGGCCATGGCCATGGCCGGCCGTAGCAACGGCGGCAGCGAGCGGCGGCATCGACGGACAGTACCGGCAGCAGCACCTAGCGACAGCAGCAACTAAGCAGCGGCAGCAGCTTAGCAGGAGGAGCGGCAGCAGTACATGGTTTGAATTTTAAATGTACTATAATCAAGTATTTCATTGCCATAACTTAATAACATTTTTATTGAAGTTATGTTATTTTACTATGTTGATGTTGGCAGGTATAAAATACACCGATGCAACATCAGTTGATTTCTCGTGGATGAGGGAGAAAAAGGGTAGCGTGATCTTGCCAGCAAGCTCACTTCGGGAGACAGATGCAAATGAGGAAGATATGAGGGTTGCACGTCCTGTTTTTCTATTTCCTCCCAACTTCAGTCACACGTGTTTTTCTAAGGAGTTCACTACACCATGAGGATGGCGGATTATAGTCTTCACCTTTTGCTGGCGAATGTACTTTCATTACTGATTATGAAATATTGGTTCAAGATGTACCATTTCCAGCCTCGCTTTTCTATGCACAAATAGTATGAGTATTAGGTCTTTTTTCATAATTTCTGATTTGATGTCGCTACGTTGATTCCTTGCAGTGAGTTATGTCCAATGATACGCTCCCATTCAATCGGGATTGAAGTTGACGTAGTAATTCTTCAAATATGTGCAGCTTACTGGTAAGCCAAAATTTGATTGTCAGATGATGGTAATATTACTTTCTGCGATGTTGGATATATAGCAATGATGCATCAGTAATAGCAAGCTTTGTATTTTAGGAACTGCCTTCTAGAAAAAGAAAATGTCCACATAGTTTTGTACTTTAGGTCGTATTGTCTGCTTGCATTTATGTCAGAACCATCCCATTCCTCCTGTAACATTGCTCTTGATAGGTATTGCTTAGCCCATTGCAATAACTAAATTTTATCTTTAAATACATTTTTCTGATCAAATGGCATCTCTGCTATTTGCACAGATCCTGAAAAAGAAGAAGTAGTTTTTACTGCTGCTTCAGGCTATGCTTGATTGTGGGCCTTTTTGTGCAATCTGGATAATTTTTAGCAGGTCTCAATTTAATATGATGGTAAGAACTTTTCTAATTGCGGTAGTGATGACAAATATATTTTACTTGAGGTTCGAGAAACTGAATTTGATAGCTCTCTCACGTGAGCCTACCATTCCATCACATTACAAATATATATATATATATATATATATATATATATATATATATATATATATATATATATATATATATAGGGTCGCGCTATTTATCACCCTAGGTGAGGAATAGTTATTCTTCACCCCCCTCTATTTTAACATCAATGCACCGTAATTTTACGTTTCTTAAATTTTGTCTTATTCCAGACATAAAAAGAAAACGTAAGAAAATATATAATCGTTGTAAAAAATATTCTATGTTACGTAAATTACAGATGTAAAAACATAGTGTAAAATGTACATAAAATGTATTTTTTCTGGTCTTCTGACCTTTTTTTTATGCCAAATTTTACGCAGTGAATCAATATGACCGTAACTATTTGTATTTGAAATATAATTTATTTATGAAATGATCGTAATACTACCTCGGGTGAAGAATAATTTATTCTGCACCCTGGATGATGAATAGTAACACTATATATACATACATATATATATATATATATACAGACGGTCTATTCTGCTAATATTAGCAGAATAACTATTCTGCACACCACTTCGGCACTGCACGCTCAACAAAAGCGCACTGCATCATTTTGACGACGAGCACTGCAATAGAAACTAGTGAACTTCTCGTCGGAAAAAAATTGCACGCGTTATTTTTTCGGTACTCTTTTCGCTCTAATTTTTTAACCGTTTATCGGAATGAGGCATGTAATATATCATTGAAAAGCTATGGATTAGGCGCAACTTCGACATGTTGAACACTTTTCGAGATTCCACACGGTTTAAGAGTAGTTTTGAAAATAGTGTGGCGGATGACGAGTGGCAGCGAGCGTTTTTTCGCGTTTTTTTCTAAACCGCTTGTCGGAACGAAGCAAATAATACGCCGTTGGATAGATATCGTCGAGGCGCATCTTTTTCATATATAAATCTTTCTCTAATTCATTACGGTTTAAGAGCAGTTTCAAATTTACTAAATCGCGGAACTCTGTTTTTCAAATTTTTGGAAATTTTCGGTACTGTTTTTGCTCCAGTTTTCTAACTGTTCGTCAAAACGAGACATATGATACGCCGTTGAAAAGCTACGGACAAGGCGCAACTTTCATATGTTGAAATGGTTTTGAGATTCCTTACAATTTTTAGTTAATTTTGAAAATCGTGCGGTTGACTTCGAGAGGCAGCGGCTGTTTTTTCGCGAAATTTTTACGAACGGCTGGTCGGAATAATTCAAATCATACGCCGTTGGAAAGATATCAACGAGACGCAACTTTTTCATGTAGAACAATCTAGCTAATTCCTTACGGTTTAAGAGCAGTTTTGAATTTACCGAAATGCGGACACTCTGTTTTTCGCGACACCCAAATCGGCAGGTGAACTTCATCTGACAGAAAAACCGCACTGCAATGTCCGACAAAGTATTGCATGAGTTTTTCTATTACTGTTTTTTGTGATATGAGGCGAGTGTAGTGCACATTGAAGAAAAAGTGAACCTCGACATAAGTTTAAGTGAGCCACATTAATTTTTTTCATTTCTTTTTAACTTTTTTTTGCACTTCACATTGAGCGGAAGTGAACCACAACACTATCAAAAGTGAACCACATTACTGTTTTTGCTTCCCTAACATTTTTGCACTTCACATAGAGCACAAGCGAACCTCAACACACTTCAAAGTGAACCTCATTACTCTGTTTTTGCTTCCATAAAAATTTTGCACTTCACATAGAGCACAAGCGAACGTCAACACACTTCAAAGTGGACCTCATTACTCATAGGTCCTTGTAAAATTAGCAAAAATATGCACTGCAAATGGTGTCTTCTCTTTCTTACTGAGTGCACTTTCAAATGGCCAAATTGAATCACATGACTTTTTTGTGTTTTTTTCTTACTCCTTTTGTAGACTTATGTGGACCACATGGTGAAAGGTAGTGAACCACATGAACTACATCTAAAATGAAACAAACTTCTTTGCTATGTTTTTGTTATTGTTTTTACAAAGGGAACCATAGCAGTGCACTGCACGCATACAGACACCGCACCACACAATAAACACCACTGAAATTGAAATTAGCCTGCGCCGTGTGGCAAGGGATTGTGCTTGCGCGCCCCTGTGCCTTTACCCTCTGCACTCTACTGGACTACTCCATTGTTGGGTAGTTCCAGCTCTGTCGCTTTATTTTGGATCCGATTGGACTACATGTGTGCACCCGCTACACCGCATAACCACTGAAAATACACTGCCGAACGGCGAAAACCACACGTAGAGCAAAGAACTGCGCTGTCACGCCAAGCGAACCGCAAGTGGGTGTGTCATCCACAACAGATACAATAATTGTGTCGTTATCCCGCGAACCGCACTGC
Source organism: Triticum dicoccoides (assembly GCF_002162155.2). Lineage (NCBI taxonomy): Eukaryota > Viridiplantae > Streptophyta > Magnoliopsida > Poales > Poaceae > Triticum > Triticum dicoccoides. Next base: position 359,493,730 of record NC_041389.1, read on the forward strand.
AACATCTTGCCTCCGAGCTGCATAAAAAAAATTTAAAAGCATAGAAGGAATTCCGGGCTGCAAACCACAGGGCGTTTGAGCTGCACTGCAGCGGTCACCACCCTCACCGTCAAGGCGGGAGCGCTGCCGGAGCTGCAAAACAGAGGAAGCGCCATGAATTAGTTGAAGGAACAACGAAGAGGGGAGGGACGGACGAGGAGCAGGGGAGGAGGGGCAGAAGAAGGCAAAATTACTAGAGCCGACCGCTGTAGGGCTCCGCCATGCCACCGCCGCTAGAGAGGACAATGAGGAGTACCAGGGAGGTGGCCCTGCGCGTGCACCGTCGTCCAGACAAGTCGTGGGAAAGGGCGCTCGCCAGGACGCGGCCCCGCGTCGAGGGAGGAGGAGCTCGATCCTGGCTGCTGCTGCCCTCCTTACGGCCGAGCGTAAGGTCAGAAGAGGAGCCGGTTCTCTGATGGTGGCGCCGGGGTTGAGATGAAGGAAGGGGGAAGAATGCGTGTGGCCTGCCGTGTCCACCGAGGGGCAAGGCGGATCCGGCCGGGACGAGGATGGATCTGGCTGGGAGGCGTCGGAAGGCAGGAGAGGGCGCATCAGGGGGAGGCCACATCAGAGGCGTGTAGCGTGCCCGTCGCGATGAAGCAACAGGGACGGGGAAGTTGGAGCCGGGGACTGGTGGAGGTCGCCGTCGTCGTTGCTGTCCAAGAGCCGCCGCCCTCCGCCGCTGTCCACCGAGAGGAGCGCGGGGAGGGGTCGTGGCCGCGTTGGATCCGGCGCAGGGGAGGGTGGGCGGGGCAGAGCATGGGGCGGCCGGCAGGGAGCTGTCTGG
>NC_041389.1:359494770-359540387 GCF_002162155.2 Triticum dicoccoides
GGTCGGAAGGTCGTCCCGTGGTCGCCGGCCAGATCTCGGAAGGAGGTGGGAGGGTGGAGCGCCGCGGTGGTCGGGGTCACCGGCCAGATCCTGAAGGTGTTGGGGAACATAGCAGAAATTCAAAATTTTCCTACGTGTCACCAAGATCTATCTATGGAGAAACCAGCAACGAGGGGAAGGAGAGTGCATCTACATACCCTTGTAGATCGCTAAGCGGAAGCGTTCAAGAGAACGGGGTTGAAGGAGTCGTACTCGTCGTGATCCAAATCACCGGAGATCCTACTGCCGAACGGACGGCACCTCCGCGTTCAACACACGTACAGCCCGATGACGTCTCCCACGCCTTCATCCAGCAAGGAGGGAGGGAGAGGTTGAGGAAGACTCCATCCAGCAGCAGCACAACGGCGTGGTGGTGATGGAGGAGCGTGGTAGTCCAGCAGGGCTTCGCCAAGCACCGCGGGAGAGGAGAAGGGAGAGAGGTAGGGTTGCGCCAAGAGGGAGAGAAACTCGTGTGTTGGGCAGCCCCCAGACCTCATGTATTTATAAGGGGAGGGGAGGGGCTGCGCCCCCTCTAGGGTTCCCTCCCCCGGGGGTGGCGGCAGCCCCCAGATCCCATCTGGGTGGCGGCCAGAGGGGAAGAGAGGGGAGGCGCGCCTGGGGTGGGCCTTAGGGCCCATCTGCCATAGGGTTTTCCCCCTCCCACTCTCCCTGCGCCTTGGGCCCCTTGTAGGGGGGCGCACCAGCCCACCTGGGGCTGGTCCCCTCCCACACTTGGCTCATGCAGCCCTCCGGGGTTGGTGGGCCCACTTGGTGGACCCTCGGGACCCTCCCGGTGGTCCCGGTACGTTACCGGAAAAACTCGAAACTTTTCCGGTGACCAAAACAGGACTTCCCATATATAAATCTTTACCTCCGGACCATTCCGGAACTCCTCGTGATGTCCGGGACTCCGAACAACATTCGGTAACCACATACAAACTTCCTTTATAACCCTAGCGTCATCGAACCTTAAGTGTGTAGACCCTACGGGTTCGGGAGACATGTAGACATGACTGAGACATTCTCCGGTCAATAACCAACAGCGGGATCTGGATACTCATGTTGGCTCCCACATGTTCCACGATGATCTCATCAGATGAACCACGATGTCAAGGACTCAATCGATCCCGTATACAATTCCCTTTGTCTAGCGGTATTGTACTTGCCCGAGATTCGATCGTCGGTATACCGATACCTTGTTCAATCTCGTTACCGGCAAGTCTCTTTACTCGTTCCGTAACACATCATCCCATGATCAACCCCTTGGTCACATTGTGCACATTATGATGATGTCCTACCGAGTGAGCCCAGAGATACCTCTTCGTCACACGGAGTGACAAATCCCAGTCTCGATTCGTGCCAACCCAACAGACACTTTCGGAGATACCTGTAGTGCACCTTTATAGCCACCCAGTAACGTTGTGACGTTTGGTACACCCAAAGCATTCCTACGGTATCTGGGAGTTGCACAATCTCATGGTCTAAGGAAAAGATACTTGACATTAGAAAAGCTTTAGCATACGAACTACACGATCTCTGTGCTAGGCTTAGGATTGGGTCTTGTCCATCACATCATTCTCCTAATGATGTGATCCCGTTATCAACGACATCCAATGTCCATGGTCAGGAAACCGTAACCATCTATTGATCAACGAGCTAGTCAACTAGAGGCTTACTAGGGACATGGTGTTGTCTATGTACCCACACATGTATCTGAGTTTCCTATCAATACAATTATAGCATGGATAATAAACGATTATCATGAACAAGGAAATATAATAATAACTAATTTATTATTGCCTCTAGGGCATATTTCCAACAGTCTCCCACTTGCACTATAGTCAATAATCTAGTTCACATCGCCATGTGATTAACACTCACAGGTCACATCACCATGTGACCAACATCCAAAGAGTTTACTAGTGTGACTAAACTAGTTCACATCATCATGTGATTAAGACTCAATGAGTTCTGGGGTTTGATCATGTTTTGCTTGTAAGAGAGGTTTTAGTCAACGGGTCTGCAATATTCAGATCCGTATGTACTTCGCAAATCTCTAGGTCATATTGTAAATGCTGCTACCACTCTCCACTTGGAGCTATTCCAAATGGTTGCTCCACTATACGTATCCGGTTTGCTACTCAGAGTCATTCGGATAGGTGTTAAAGCTTGCATCGACGTAACCCTTTACGCCGAACTCTTTAACACCTCCATAATCGAGAAACATATCCTTATTCCTCTAAGGACAACTTTGACCGCTATCTAGTGATCCACTCCTTGATCACCTTTGTACCCTCTTGCCAGACAAGCGGCTAGGCACACATCAGGTGCGGTACTTAGCATGGCATACTGTAGAGCCTACGTCCAAAGCATAGGGGACGACCTTCGTCCTTTCTCTCTTTTCTGTCGTGGTCGAGCTTTAAGTCTTAACTTTGTACCTTACTACTCAGGCAAAAACTCCTTATTTGACTAATCCATCTTGAACACCTTCAAGATCATGTCAAGGTATATGCTCATTTGAAAGTACCATTAAGCATTTTTGATCTATCCTCATAGATCTTGATGCTTAATGTTCAAGTAGCTTAATCCAGGTTTTCTATTGAAAAACACCTTTCAAATAACCCTATATGCTTTCCAGAAATTCTACATCATTTCTGATCAACAATATGTCAACAACATATACTTATCAGAAATTCTATAGTGCTCCCACTCACTTCTTTGGAAATACACGTTTCTCATAAACTTTGTATAAACCCAAAATCTTTGATCATCTCATCAAAGCGTACATTCCAACTCCGAGATGCTTACTCCAGTCCTTAGAAGGATTGCTGGAGCTTTGCATACCTTTTAGCATCCTTAGGATCGACAAAACCTTTCTGATTGTACCGCATACAACCTTTCCTTACGAAGACTGGTAAGGAAACTCGTTTTGACATCCATCTGCCAGATTTCATAAATGCAGCTAATGCTAACATGATTCCGACGGTGTTAAGCATCGCTATGGATGAGAAAATCTCATCGTAGTCAACTCCTTGAACTTGTGAAAAACTCTTCGCCACAAGTCGAGCTTCATAGACAGTGACATTACCGTCCACGTCCGTCTTCTTCTTAAAGATCCATTTATCTCAATGGCTTGGCGATCATTGGGCAAGTCCACCAAAGTCCATGCTTTGTTCTGATACATGCATCCTATCTCGGATTTCATGGCTTCTAACCATTTGTCGGAATTTGGGCCCACCATCGCTTCTCCATAGCTCGTAGGTTCATTGTTGTCTAGCAACATGACCTTCAAGATAGGATTACTGTACCACTCTAAAGTAGTACGCATCCTTGTCACCCTACGAGGTACGGTAGTGACTTGATCCAAAAACTTCATGATTACTATCATAAGCTTCTACTTCAATTGGTGTAGGCGCCACAGGAACAATTTCCTGTGCCCTGCTACACACTTGTTGAAGTGATGGTTCAATAACCTCATCAAGTCTCCACCATCCTCCCACTCAACTTTTCGAGACAAACTTTTCCTCGAGAAAGGACCCGATTCAAGAAACAATCCCTATTGCTTTCGAATCTGAATTAGGAGGTATACCCAACTGTTTTGGCTGTCCTATGTAGATGCATTTTATCCGCTTTGGGTTCGAACTTATCAACCTGAAACTTTTTCACATAAGCGTCGCAGCCCCAAACCTTTAAGAAACGACAACTTAGGTTTCTCTAAACCATAGTTCATATGGTGTCATCTCAACGGAATTACATGGTGCCCTATTTAAAGTGAGTGCGGTTGTCTCTAATGCCTAACCCATGAACGATAGTGGTAATTCGATAAGAGACATCATGGTACGCACCATATCCAATAGGGTGCAACTATGATGTTCGGACACACCATCACACTATGGTGTTCCAGGCGGTATTAATTGTGAAACAATTTCCACAATGTCTTAATTTCGTGCCAAAGCCTGTAACTCAGATACTTGTCTCTATGATCATATCATAGACATTTCTTGTCACAATGATCTTCTACTTCACTCTAAAATTACTTGAACCATTCAATAATTCAGACTTGTGTTTTATCAAGTAAATATACTCAACATCAACTCGAATCATCTATGAAGTAAGAACATAACGATATTCACTGCATGCCTCAGCACTCATTGGACTGCACACATCAAAATGTGTTACTTCCAACAAGTTGCTATCTTGTTCCATCTTACTGAAACCGTGGCTTTTCAGTCATCTTGCCCATGTGGTATGATTTGCATATCTCAAGTGATTCAAAATCAAGTGAGTCCAAACGATCCATCTGCATGGAGTTTCTTCATGCGTATACACCAATAGACATGGTTCGCATGTCTCAAACTTTTCAAAAAATGAGTGACTCCAGAGATCCATCAACATGGAGCTTCTTCATGCGTTTTATACCAATATGACTTACATGGCAGTGCCATAAGTAGGTGGTACTATCATTACTATCTTATATCTTTTGGCATGAAAATGTGTATCACTACGATCGAGATTCAATAAACCATTCCTTTAGGTGCAAGACCATTGAAGGTATTATTCAAATAAATAGAGTAACCATTATTCTCCTTAAATGAATAACCGTATTGTGATAGACATAACCCAATTATGTCTATGTTCAACGCAAACACCAAATGACAATTATTCAGGTTTAATACTAATCTTGATGGTAGAGGGAGCGTGCGATGTTTGATCACATCAAACTTGGAAACACTTCCAACACATATCGTCAGCTCACCTTTAGCTAGTCTCCGTTTATTCCGTAGCTCTTTTATTTCGAGTTACTAACACTTAGCAACTGAACCGGTATCTTAATACCCTGGTGCTACTAGGAGTACTAGTAAAGTACACATTAACATAATGTATATCCAATATACTTCTATCGACTTTGCCAGCCTTCTCATCTACCAAGTATCTAGGGTAATTCTGCTCCAGTGGTTGTTCCCCTTATTACAGAAGCACTTAGTCTCGGGTTTGGGTTCAACCTTGGGTTCCTTCACTAGAGCAGCAGCTGATTTGCCGTTTCATGAAGTATCCCTTCTTGCCCTTGCCCTTCTTGAAACTAGTGGTTTCACCAACCATCAACAATTGATGCTCCTTCTTGATTTCTACTTTCGCGCTGTCAAACATCGTGAATACCTCAAGGATCATCATATCTATCCCTGATATATTATAGTTCATCACGAAGCTCTAGCAGCTTGGTGGCAATGACTTTGGAAAAACATCACTATCTCATCTGGAAGATCAACTCCCACTCGATTCAAGTGATTGTTGCACTCAGACAATCTGAGCACAAGCTCAACGATTGAGCTTTTCTCCCTTAGTTTGCCGGCTAAGAAAATCGTCGGAGGTCTTATACCTCTTGACGTGGGCACGAGCCTGAAATCCCAATTTCAGCCCTCGAAACATCTCATATGTTCCGCGATGTTTCGAAAACGTCTTTGGTGCCTCTACTCTAAGCCATTTAACTGAACTATCACGTAGTTATCAAAACGTGCATGTCCGATGTTCGCAACATCCACAGACGACGTTTGGGGTTCTGCACACTGAGCGGTGCATTAAGGACATAAGCTTTCTACTGACCGCATAATCGCTACTGTCAACTTTCAACTATATTTTCTCTAGGAACATATCTAAATAGTGGAACTAAAGCGCGAGCTTACGACATAATTTGCAAAGATCTTTTGACTATGTTCAGGATAATTAAGTTCATCTTATGAACTCCCACTCAGATAGACATCCCTCTAGTCATCTAAGTGATTACATGATCCGAGTCAACTAGGCCGTGTCCGATCATCACGTGAGACAGACTAGTCATCATCGGTGAACATCTTCATGTTGATCGTATCTACTATACGACTCATGCTCGACCTTTCGGTCTCTTGTGTTCCGAGGCCATGTCTGTACATGCTAGGCTCGTCAAGTCAACCTAAGTGTTTCGTGTGTGTAAATCTGTCTTACACCCATTGTATGTGAACGTAAGAATCCATCACACCTGATCATCACGTGGTGCTTAGAAACGGCGAACTTTCGCAACGATGCACAGTTAGGGGGAACATTTTCTTGAAATTTTAATGAGGGATCATCTTATTTACTACCGTCGTTCTAAGCAAATAAGATGTATAAACATGATAAACATCACATGCAATCAAATAGTGACATGATATGGCCAATATCATTTTGCTCCTTTTGATCTCCATCTTCGGGGCTCCATGATCATCATCGTCACCGGCATGACACCATGATCTCCATCATCATGATCTCCATCATCGTGTCTTCATGAAGTTGTCTCGCCAACTATTACTTCTACTACTATGGCTACCGGTTAGCAATAAAGTAAAGTAATTACATGGCGTTGTTCAATGACACGCAGGTCATACAATAAATAAAGACAACTCCTATGGCTCCTGCCGGTTGTCATATTCATCGACATGCAAGTCGTGATTCCTATTACAAGAACATGATCAATCTCATACATCACATATCATTCATCACATTCTTCTTGGCCATATCACATCACATAGCATACCCTGCAAAAACAAGTTAGACGTCCTCTAATTGTTGTTTGCATGTTTTACGTGGCTGCTATGGGTTTCTAGCAAGAACGTTTCTTACCTACGCAAAACCACAACGTGATATGCCAATTGCTATTTACCCTTCATAAGGACCCTTTTCATCGAATCCGTTCTGACTAAAGTGGGAGAGACTGGCACCCGCTAGCCACCTTATGCACCAAGTGCATGTCAGTCGGTGGAACCTGTCTCACGTAAGAGTACGTGTAAGGTCGGTCCGGGCCGCTTCATCCCACAATACCGTCGACACAAGATTGGACTAGTAACGGTAACCATATTGAACACCATCAACACCCACAACTACTTTGTGTTCTACTCGTGCAAAGAATCTACGGAATAGACCTAGCTCTGATACCACTGTTGGGGAACGTAGCAGAAATTCAAAATTTTCCTACATGTCACCAAGATCTATCTATGGAGAAACCAACAACGAGGGGAAGGAGAGTGCATCTACATACCCTTGTAGATCGCTAAGCGGAAGCGTTCAAGAGAACGGGGTTGAAGGAGTCGTACTCGTCGTGATCCAAATCACCGGAGATCCTAGTGCCGAACGGACGGCACCTCCGCGTTCAACACACGTACAACCCGGTGACGTCTCCCACGCCTTGATCCAGCAAGGAGAGAGGGAGAGGTTGAGGAAGACTCCATCCAGCAGCAGCACAACGGCGTGGTGGTGATGGAGGAGCGTGGTAGTCCAGCAGGGCTTCGCCAAGCACCGCGGGAGAGGAGAAGGGAGAGAGGTAGGGCTGCGCCAAGAGGGAGAGAAACTCGTGTGTTGGGCAGCCCCCAGACCTCATGTATTTATAGGGGGAGGGGAGGGGGCTGCGCCCCCTCTAGGGTTCCCTCCCCAGGGGGTGGCGGCAGCCCCCAGATCCCATCTGGGTGGCGGCCAGAGGGGAAGAGAGGGGAGGCACGCCTGGGGTGGGCCTTAGGGCCCATCTGCCCTAGGGTTTGCCCCCTCCCATCTTCCTGCACCTTGGGCCCCTTGTGGGGGGGCGCACCAGCCCACCTGGGGCTGGTCCCCTCCCACACTTGGCCCATGCAGCCCTCCGGGGTTGGTGGGCCCACTTGGTGGACCCCCGGGACCCGCCCGGTGGTCCCGGTACGTTACCGGAAAAACCCAAAACTTTTCCGGTGACCAAAACAGGACTTTCCATATATAAATCTTTACCTCTGGACCATTCCGGAACTCCTCTTGACGTCCGGGATCTCATCCGGGACTCCGAACAACATTCGGTAACCACATACAAACTTCCTTTATAACCCTAGCGTCATCGAACCTTAAGTGTGTAGACCCTACGGGTTCGGGAGACATGTAGACATGACCGAGACGTTCTCCGGTCAATAACCAACAGAGGGATCTGGATACTCATGTTGGCTCCCACATGTTCCACGATGATCTCATCGAATGAACCACGATGTCAAGGACTCAATCGATCCCGTATATAATTCCCTTTGTCTAGGGGTATTGTACTTGCCCGAGATTCGATCGTCGGTATACTGATACCTTGTTCAATCTCGTTACCGGTAAGTCTCTTTACTCGTTCCGTAACACATCATCCCGTGATCAACCCCTTGGTCACATTGTGCACATTATGATGATGTCCTACCGAGTGGGCCCAGAGATACCTCTCCGTCACACGGAGTGACAAATCTCAGTCTCGATTCGTGCCAACCCAACAGACACTTTCGGAGATACCTGTAGTGCACCTTTATAGCCACCCAGTTACGTTGTGACGTTTGGTACACCCAAAGCATTCCAACGGTATTCGGGAGTTGCACAATCTCATGGTCTAAGGAAAAGATACTTGACATTAGAAAAGCTTTAGCATACGAACTACACGATCTCTGTGCTAGGCTTAGGATTGGGTCTTGTCCATCACATCATTCTCCTAATGATGTGATCCCGTTATCAACGACATCCAGTGTCCATGTTCAGGAAACCGTAACCATCTATTGATCAACGAGCTAGTCAACTAGAGGCTTACTACGGACATGGTGTTGTCTATGTACCCACACATGTATCTGAGTTTCCTATCAATACAATTATAGCATGGATAATAAACTATTATCATGAACAAGGAAATATAATAATAACTAATTTATTATTGCCTCTAGGGCATATTTCCAACAAAAGGTGGTGGCCAGGTTGGGCGGCGAGGGGTGGTTGGTGGCCGGGGAGGGTGGCGCTGGGTGGTGGCCGGCGGCGGGCGGCGTGGGTTGGTTGTTGGCCGGGTCGGGCGGCGGTGCGTGTGGGATGGGTCGGGAGGTGGGGGGAGCCCAGTTGACTAGGGGAGCGTAGCGAGGTGGGGTGTTTCTTTTTTATTGCCTGTGCGGTTCGGTTCGGGTTTGGTTACGGTGCCAAAGTGTTAGCAGAATAAGCGATTTGGTGTGCAAAATAAGACTCTTAAGGGTGTTATCATAATAGACCCACCCTATATATATATATATATATATATATATATATATATATATATTAATGTAGCACACAAACCTTCTCCAGTTGTTCATGGTTAGCATTAGCCTCTTGCCATCAACGTAGTATGGAGCAGTTATTGTTTTATTATGTACCTGCTACATTTTGGATTGAGCTTTGCATTGCATTGGAATGCAAAAATACCACCAGAGTAGGGATGATAAGGGTGCTTCCTAGCTAAGATCTTAAGTTTCCTTGTGGCACTACAAAGATTTCATTCATGCAGGTGACACTGAGCTATCCTGCTCTAAGTTAATTTTACCCTACTTTGACCTTGTGGGGAGAACAACGAGTCACACAAAGTAGGCACAATAGGTAACAAAACTAAGTATTTAATTACATTGAATTTCGGTACATGATTATAAGGATACAATTGATAGAAGATTAGGTGTTGTTTCTAATTTCTCAACACTACGAGGCTCTCATGGATTAGAGATAACGTAAGACAATAACATTGCCTCATAATGGTTTGAGTCAAAGATGACAAAGTTATTTTATTTATGTGCAGGGAAGTGTTTCATCATTCCTTAAGCTTGATAACACATTGACTTGCACAAGCTTCATTTTATGCTTTATATATGAGTAACTGTCCATATTTGAAACTGCCAACATTTTGAACTACTTAATGCCGCATTCTTTGTTGATGGCATAAAAACAGAACCCTTGTTTTATTTAATTTAGCTGAAACAATGCCAACTACTACTGAATGTCGCATTCTTTGTTGATGGCATAAAAACAGAACACTTGTTTTATTTAATTTAGCTGAAGCAATGCCAACCGTGCTGGAAAAACCATGGATCTATTGAGTACTCAATGTAACGAAAATGCTAATCAGCTTGCTATCTTGCAAACACATATTTCTTCTATTTAAAAGTCATTTAGGTGTCGTACAACAATTTTCTATTGGCATATGATCCTCCACCCCCCCCCCCCTACCCATTGTTTTGTTCAAACAAACTGATGTTGAAGCAGAGGAGGCAAACCACATGTAGGGAGAGAGGAGTTCCTCACGGGAGGGATAGGTTGGTCCCTGGCACCTGGGAGAATAAGCATTCAAGCTTGACTCCATAATTGGTACCTAACCAGTTTTCTTCTATTGTCACAAAGACAGAGCAATAAGGCAGTTTTGTTCTATTGTCAGAAAGACAGAGCAATAAGGGTGATTTTATTAAGCCAAGTTTATAGACCAACCCCTTAGCAATAGATAAAAACTAATCCATGTTTTCTAATGAGATCTCCACATCAACTTCTTTTCTTGTCGTCATACATGTTCCTTAATCAATTAACTCTTAAAATAATGAAGATGTACATTGCAATCGGAGGAAAAATCGCATGCTCCTAGCACAATAAACACGACTCAAGACTCCTCCACAGGTCCACGCTATTTATTTCAACATAGCACCTTATTTGTGTTGTCGCTTATTGTGACGCCCCCGATTCAATCGAACACTAATCATGCACGCAAATGTGTACGATCAAGATCAGGGACTCACGGAAAGATATCACAACACAACTCTAAAAGTAAAATAAGTCATACAAGCATCATATTACAAGCCAGGGGCCTCAAGGGATCGAATACAAGTGCTCGAACATAAACGAGTCAGCGGAAGCATCAATATCTGAGTACATACATAAGTTAAACAAGTTGCCATAAGATGGCTAGCACAAACTGGGATACAGATCGAAAGAGGCGCAGGCCTCCTGCCTGGGATCCTCCTAAACTACACCTGGTCGTCGTCAGCGGCCTGCATGTAATAGTAGGCACTTCCAGTGTAGTAGGAGTCGTAGTCGACGGTGGCATCTGGCTCCTGGGCTCCAACATCTGGTTGCGACGTCCGGGAAGAAGAGGAAAAGGGGGAAAAGAGGGAGCAAAGCAACCGTGAGTACTCATCCAAAGTACTCGCAACCAAGGATCTACACTACATCTGTAAAGAGGCAATATCGATGGACTGAACTGCAGAATGCCCGAATAAGAGGGGGATAGCTAGTCCTATCGAAGACTACACTTCTGGCAGCCTCCGTCTTGCAGCATGTAGAAGAGAGTAGATTGAAGTCCTCCAAGTAGCATCGCATAGCATAATCCTACCCGGCGATCCTCCCCTCGTTGCCCTGTGAGAAAGCGATCACCGGGTTGTCTCTGGAACTTGTCTGGGTGTGAGAAAGCGATCACCGGGTTGTCGCTGACATCAAGAAGGCTTCGGCTGATACCATGACGTCGAGTGCCCATAACTGTTCCTGCGTAGTTGGTTAGTGCGTATAGGCCAATGGCCAGACTCAGATCAAATACCAAGATCTCGTTAAGCGTGTTATTTTGAAGTAACCGCGCACACCGACCAGGGCCATGCCCACCTCTCACCTAGGTGGTCTCAACCTGCCCTGTCGCTCCACCACAAACATCCACACAGAGGGCCGTCAGAACAAATGTCCTTTCAGCCCCCAATCCGTGAATCACTCGCGGGTACTCTACAAGCCGACCCAACTTTAGTCACCACCTGAATAGCATATATGTATGTACAGAATATACCCGTGATCACCTCCCGAGTGATCACGGCTCGATAGTATAGCATGGCAGATGGACAAGAATGTAGGACCACAGATGACTAGCATTCTATACTAAGCATTTAGAATTGCAGGTAAGGTATCAACAACGATAGCAACAATGACAGGCTATGCAACAGACTGGAATTGTCCGAAAACAGTAACATGCTACACTACTCTAATGCCAGCAGTAGAGGGAAGAATAGGCGATATCTGGTGATCAAGGGAGGGCTTGCCTGGTTGCTCTGGCAAGAACGAGGGGTCGTCAACTCCGTAGTCGTAATGGATAGCAGCGACGTCGGTCTCGGTGTCTAGAGAGAGGAGAGGGGGAAGAAACAATAAATATAATGCAAACATATGCATGACGATGCATGACATGACAACGAGTGGTGTTAGGTGTGCCCTAACGTGGTAGTAGGTATTACCGGCGAAGGGGGGAAACATCCGGAAAAGTATCCCCGGTGTTTCGCATTTTCGGACAGATGAACCAGGGGTGAAATGTTGCAGGTTCGCTATGCTAGGAATGTGTGGTGGTCGAAACGGACTGCGTATTCGAATTAGTCTCGTTGTTCTGAGCAACTTTCATGTACAAAGTATTTTCATACGGGCTACAGATTATTTTATACTATTTTTTAAAGATTTAATCATTTTCTAAAATTTCTGGATTTAAATTTAATTCGAAAATCTGAATGGAAACACTAGGTGCACCCGGTGCAGTGCACCACAGTGCACCACCAAGGCTGACAGGTGGGGTCAGATGGCCCAGTTGACCCAGTCAACAAAGACTGGTCAACAGAGTGAATAGTGCCTACGGGTCCCACATGTCAGTGTCACATGTGCTATATTATTTTTATTTTCTTTAACTAGGTTTAATTTAACAGGGTGGGGGGTCCAGTAGTCATATGTACATAAACTACTACGTACTAGTTAACTACTAACTCTATCCTAACACTAACAGGGCCGGCCCTAACACACGTGTACGCACACACACAACACACACACTCACGCACATGCACACAGGTACAGAGCACACACACACGCTGCACGCACGCAGTGCGCGCACACACAGCTCGGCCATGGCCATGGCCGGCCGTAGCAACGGCGGCAGCGAGTGGCAGTAGCGGCAGCAGCACCTAGTGACAGCAGCAACTAAGCAGCGGCAGCAGCTTAGCAGGAGGAGCGGCAGCAGTACATGAGTAGTAGCAGCGGCACACGGCAGCTCAACTAGCAGATGAGCAGCAGGCAAGCGCGGGGCGTGCGGGTGCAGCGGGCAGCGGGGCCGCAGGCGAGCGGGCGCGCGACGGTGGGTGCGACCAGGCGGGGGGCGGGCTCGGCTGCGAGCTACGGCTGCAGGGGAGCGCAAGCAACGACGGGCTGCAGCAGGGGACGGCGAGAGCAGGCGCGGGTGAGGCCACGCGCAGGCGGGCGGGCGCGGTGGCACGGCCGTGGGCACGCGGGCGCGTTGCCCGGGGCGAAGGTGGGCGCGGGTAGGGCTCGCGGACGCGGAGCTCCGACGGTGCGGCCATGGCAGACGAAGTGCGGGGTTGGCGGCTAAAGGCGATGGAACGACCAGGAAAAAGAGGTTCCGGAGGAGGGGCTCACTGCGGTTCTGTAGAGTAGGGCAGCGAGCTCGAGGAAGGCTCGTAGGCGGCGGATCGAGCGGAGAGGCGGCGACGTCCGTGGCGGAGAAGGTCGCTGTTGGCGACGGTTCGAGGGCGTCCCTGCTTGGGCTGGTCCCCGGGACGGACGTAGAAGTCCGCAGTGGACCTCCTGCACGTGCTACCGCACGCCGGAGACGATGGTGGCCGCGACGGTGACGACGAGGTAGCGGTGACCGCGATTGATTTTGAGCTCGAAAACGCGCCAGAGAAGAGGGGGGCGATGGGGGATCGAGAGGGGACGATCTAGGGTTTCGGGGGCAGGCTGGGCCATTTTGCTAAATGGGCCATGTGGCCCGGTAGATTAGGTTTCTTTTATTTTTATTAGTATTTTCCCTTTTTCTTTTCTGTTTTCTTCTTTAGCTACTGTTTTGTATTTAGTTTAGGTACTAAATGTTTTTTGTTAAATGTGTTAAGTATCACATTTATCCTAGACAATATTTTGGGCTAGTCCAACAAGTTTCAACTACTTTTGAATATTTTTCATATCTATTCAAATTAGATTGCTTCAATAAAAATCTTATGGGTCAGTTTAATAAAACGTTTAGGGGCAATTGTATATTTTGAAAAAGGTTAACTCTTACATGACAATTAGCTAGTGAATATTTGCAACCTAACCTACATTTTTATTTTACCTTTTGAAAAAATTAATTATTCGACTTTACTTTAAATTTGAATTTGAATTGGGTTTGGATCAAAGTGAGGTTTAGCAAACTAACAGCGATGACATAGCACCATTAGAGTGTGATTACTGTAGCTTAACTACCGGGGTGTTACACTTATCCTCCTTTCCACGGACCACGTGCATGGTGTTCACCTGATCGTAATGCGTCCCCATCCAAAGGTGACGATCTTGGACTGCGCGCACACACATGTCACTTAACCACGTCATCGCAAATGAACGCTTAATAGTTTTAAAACTAATCTGGTCGAGCGGGACGTGACGACCGTGCTTCACGAGCTACGTCCTAGACCTACATCATACTCCACTCCTCATAGGGAACGTATCTGGTGCACCAGGGCAATTGATGGTACCGGTGCACCGGACCCGTTGCACATTCAAAAATGTTCAAAAAAATTCAGAATAATTTTAGTGGATTGACACTATCAACGTATGTTGTCACAAAAATTCAAATCAATTTTTGAAATATTGGTCGAGATACAAAAATGACAAATTTGACATCAATGTGCTAATGGGCCAAAACTGAAGCCCAACTTGTGTTATGTACTATCCAGTGTCAAATTTGTCATTTTTGTTTCTCGAGCATTGTTTCAAATTTTGATTTCAATTTTTGTGACAACATACATTAATGTTGTATAAATGCACTAAATTTTTCTCGGATTTCCCAAATATTGTTGAATGTGCAACGGGGACGGGTGCACCGGTAGCACTAATTGCCCCGGTGCGGCAGATACATCCCCCTCCTCATATGCCCACACACTTTTAAATTGTGTATTTATTTTTCAAAATGCATCAACATTCTTTTTAAAACATCTTAACACTTTTTAGATCACATGGACTCTCTTAAAGACAATGAATATTTTTAAAATTACCAATATATTTTTAAGCACGTGTACACTATTTAGAATTACATGAACTATATTTTCTAGAAAAAGGTAAGCATTTTAATGCGCGAACACTTTCTTAAAACTATAAAAACATTTTAAATTGCATGAATGTTTTCTAAAAATTACTTAACATTTTTCAAAAGCAAACAGTTTTTAAACAAGAGAAAAAGTTAAAACGTGTGAAAACAATTCGTGAGTCTACACGTATTAATTGGATTTGGGTGATCAGGTTAGATGTACTTGTTGATATATAGTGAACTCCAAAGCTATTTCCAAAGATATCCATCTAGTTGTTTTTTTGCTAAATATATTCACACCTCACCAACATGAGAAGATTGTCACCGGCTCGTAGGGATCCCCACCTTTTTATTTTTGAAATCCATGAGACAGAGTTGAGCAAAGGAGACATGTTTTTTCTTTTCATTCTGGTTGTACTAGCACAAATGCCCATGTGTTGCAATAGAAGAGGTTGTTGCCCGTCTCATGCATCCACTTATTTCTGTCCGTCATGCCCTACTGTCTTTCTTATCTCGTTCAGAAGACCTCCTCTAATACCTCGGACAACGAGCTTCTTCGCATTCATCAATGCGGTCTTTCGTCCACCTCTCTTTAATTACGCATCACTAGCCACAGTGGGTAGTAACTTAGACTAGTAGTATGCATATGTTACTAGTCTATATTACTACCTCTACAATGAGGAGTAACATATGTGTGGTGTCATGTAACAGTTCATTTATTAGGTTATAGACTCATCCTGCCTTGATATGTGTGATTTATTAGGTTATAGACTCATCCTGCCTTGGTATGTGTGACATTACTCATAGTATTAGTAAGAGGTAAATACACCGATGGTGCTTCAACTTGTCACGGATGTTCATTTTGGTGCCTAAAGTTGAAAAATACATCGAACTAGTACCATAACTTGGCATGAACGTGCAAATACGGTTTAAATCTCTTATGTATAGTCTAAGGCGTTCCAGCATGGCATAAGACCCGTTGTCAGCGACTCGATGGACAGCAGGAAAGAGGGCGTGCAGCCGTATATTTTTAGGAAACCCCATTAAATTTTTTTTCTTACAAATAGACCCTCGGAGAGAAACAACAGACATTTGTAAAATAAAAATGAAAAATGGTCTGGCAAGGACTCGATCCAAGGATCTGCTGTTTGCGTGCAGGTGTGGCTACCAAGTCAACCGCTTGAAACTTGCTCTTTTGTATACGCTAGGCAGAACAACATAAATTAAAGGAATTTAGTCCAACAAATAATAGTGTCAGGTCGGTGATTCAAACATTTGAGCAAAGCTTATATAGCAGCCTCGGATACCACTCCAACCAAAAAGGTCTTATGTTTCTAAGGTATAATTTGTATTTATGTCAGTATAACAAACATAATTTAAAAATTTACATGTCAATAAAAACAATTCATGTGTTATTTTAAAACATATTCATAGAATTTAAAATATTTATGAATTAAAAAATGTTTGTATGATTCATATATTATTCATGTGAGGATATGCAATCTGAGGGCACACTAGGTATTTTTTTTAAGCAAACAAACTTTTATGTACTACATAAACTTTTTATAACAACGCAAAAAAAATCTCAAAGCATGAACTCTTTTATGTACTACATGAATATTTTATTGAAAACATGATTTTTTTAACTTATATGAGAATTTATTTTAAGTATGCAAAACTTTCTAAAATTATTGCGTAGATATTTTATGAAAGTATATGAACTTTTTAGATGTATTTTATTTTAATTATATGCTATTTTTTATAATATAGGATTATGATTTACATCTTTTGTACAATTTTTTAAGGTGGAGAAAAGTAACACGTTCAAAATAGGCTGCACTGCAGTTCGTTTTACTCACACGAGTGCATTATGTTATAAGGAGAATTTATCTTTTTTAACATTACCTGCCTTGTTTCAAAAAAGAAAAACTGCCGTTGGTTGGAGTGGATAGAAAGAATAATATGTGCGAATCAACCTGTGGTTGAGTTGGTTAGGTGGACAATGGTATCCCCAACCCACCAGGGTTCAAATCCTGGTGCTCGCATTATTCCTGGATTTATTTCAGGATTTCCGGCGATGCGCTTTCAGTGGGAGGAGACGTTCCCGTCGACGACGAGGCGCCTACGGTGACTTCGTAAATCTCAAGATGATATGCCGGTTAGTCTCTCGGAGGTGCTCATAGGGGTAGGGTGTGCGTGTGTGCGTTCATAGGGATGAGTGTATGCGCGTGTATATGAGCGCTTGTGTCTGTACTGATGCTAAAAAAAAGAATAATATGTGCATGACTGCAAAAGTGATTGGATGTACTGGCCAGCGATGCTGACATGCGAACGGCAGGGCGCTGGTTCAGAACCCCGCCGGACCAGTTTTTTTCATGAGGGCTTTTTGTAAGCAAAAATAATTCCAGGAGTATTTCGCAAAAATTCAGGCCACACGCCATCCTTCCTGCCGTCCGGTGGCTGACAATGGGCCCATGCCACACGGGCGTGCCTTGTCAGCGTGGTGGACGTATATAATTGAGATTTGAACCGTATTTGCACGTCCAGGCCAAGTTATGAAATCAGTTCAATGTATTTTTCAAGTTTAAGTACTAAAGTGAACATGTGTGGCAAGTTCAACCACCATCGATGTATTTACCTCTACTAGTAACTAGCTATGTTACTACATGCCTCTATTTCTTTATTAATTGCTTATCACATCATCTGTTTTGCCTAGATATGTGTGATATTACCACCTATGTTACTAGGCAAAACAGATGATGTGGCGATTAATTAATGAGGAAAGAGAGATGAATGGTAACATAACTAGTTACTATAACATCACACATATCAAGACAAGATGAATCTACAGTTTAATAAATAAAATGTTGCATGACACTATATATATGTTACTTCACACTATAGAGGTAGTAACATGGATAGTAACATACGCATGTTACTAGTCTAAGTTACTATGTAAAAAGTCGTTTAATCGTGAACCACTTAATTAGCCCACATAGGATGACATATCCCTTCCTTGCTTTAGTTGGACGCTCTCTTCTTCTCATGTCGTCATCATCATCCTCGGCTTACTGATTGCCAAGCTGACTTTGAGTGGATCGATAACATGCAACTCCAAGACGTTTATAAATTTATGGTTTTGGTTCTATTAAGGGGGTGAGGTGGTACTATTTAATGATAGTATGAAAAGCCGACTTATTAAATTGGTGGTTTTTAAGCCCAGCAGAAGCCCAATGTAGCATGCGTTATGTAATTGCAGAAAGCCCAACGTTGCTAACTTTTTGTGTCCATTTATTTTTTCCATGCGTCCAGAAAATGCAGAGCAGACCCCTTGGTCCACATAGGGGACTAACTCACAGTGGCCTAATTGAAGGAAAACAAAATACGCGGAGCAGGCCTGGGAGCTTGGAAGAGGATTATACTTTATCGATTACTTGGACCTAGTGACCAATTATAGAAAGAAGACATTAGTTGAGTGAGTTTTATGTGTCTAGTTTATGAATCCGAAAATTTATTTACGTGTGGATAGACAAAATTTTAGTATCACCTTACATAAATACAGGAGAAAATAATTCTTTTTAGGGAACAAAGAGCTTTAAATATTACTAGTACCCGGAGTACAGTCTTTGAAGATTACATTAGTTATACTACATGGCACACTGCCCATCATAAAAAAACTGTCTTTAGTTCTAGTATAAGCAGCAAGTTTATGTGCAGCCAAGTTGATCTCTCTCCCGATCTTTGTTACTCTCTAGGATGGAGAATTCTATACGGTGAATGGACCAAAAATTCAGACAAGCACACCTACCTTTATTAATAGGTATAGATATGGATTTCTAATTCCTTCTTTTAGTTACTTTCTTTCTTGCTCATATTTTGTGAGCTAACCGGATAGTTTCCTCCCTCCCTGGCTTGATTCTTGACGCCACTTATTCTCTATTCTTATAAAAAAAATAAAGTTGGTGATGATGGTGTGCCTGCCATCCTGCAATATAGGCCGATTGATCTATATCTGACGGATAGAAAGGAAACTATGACAATTTACCCGCACACCTCTCCACATTTGCAGATAAGGCCTTTCCTCGTTCATCCTTTTCTCCCACAAGATAAACTACTCATACAAATGCATCTTGATGTTCCATGCAACGCACGGACATCTTGCTAGTTAATTTCAAATCATACACATATAAATTTGTGGAATAAGATATAAGAGAGCAAAATGAAACTATTTCATAGACGAACATATCGTGCCTTATACATACTACATACAGGTAGCTCAGTGGATTAAAGTCTTTGGTACTGGGCGCACATCACAAGTTTGATCCTTGACGGTAACGCCTATGTTTTTTGCTTTCCAGTCTGCGTGGATCGTCTGGGCCTCACTGGAAGTCTGGACGAAATAAAGAACCGATGCCCAATGTAGCGGCTGGCCTAGATAGGGTAGGCGTAAACAAACGAACGCAGTTGTTTTGATCCCGAGCTCGCATGAGCTCGGGTGAACAGTAAAATCAAAAGAAAATAAAAAAAATCTGAATTTTTTTTGTAAGAAACTTTGACAAATATTTTGATAGCTTGCAAAATTTCATCAGAATATGACATTTGTGGAAAATATGGCAAAAAAATAGATGCTCCAAAAGTTATTTTCAAACGCATTTTGAAGCATCTATTTTCTTTTTTTGTCACATTTTATTCGAATGTCATATGGTAATAAAAATTTGCAAGCTACCAAAATATTTGTTAAAGTTTCACACAAAAACATTCGTAATTTTTTGAAAAAAATTCAGTTTCTTTTGGTTTTACTGTTCACCCAAGCTCATGTGAGCTTGCGATTAGAACAACACTTTCATAAACAAACAAAGCTTTACACGTATGGGAAAAAATGAGTGACGGAAGGATAGATGAAGAAGTGACACATGGAAAATCAATGGAGGAAGAACAACACATGGCGTAAACAAATGGATGCAACTGTTTTGATCCCGAGCTCACATGAACTCGGGTGAACAGTAGAAACAAAAGAAAATAAAGAAAATCCGATTTTTTTAAGATACTTTGACAAATTTTTTGATAGCTTGCAAAATTTCATCACAATATGACAATTGTGGATGGCAAAAAAGAAGAAATTGATGCTCCAAAACGTTATTTTCAAACGCATTTTGGAGCATCGATTTTGTTTTTTCTTCATTTATTCCAATGTCATATGGTAATGAAATTTTGCAAGCTATCAAAATATTTGTTAAAGTTTCACACAAAAAAATTCGTAATTTTTTGAATTTTTTCAGTTTCTTTTGGTTTTACTGTTCATCTGAGCTCATGTGAGCTCGGGATTAGAACAACAGTTTCGTAAACAAAGCTTTATATGTATGGGGAAAAAATGAGTGACGGAAGGATGGACGAAGAAGTGACACATGGAAAATCAACGTAGGAAGAAAAACGTACTAAATTACAGAGGTAAGAAACGTTTGTCCTTTTATCACTAGGGGTATATGTTAAGGACCCAACAGAATTGGAGGAATCCATGGCTAATTAAATAGTGAGACAATCCGAGTCCAACAAACTTAACTAGTGCAGCATACAGAAGTCGCTTATAAAGTCTCAAGTTACAAATTATAACTGCAAGCATTCGATTACTAAGGAAACTAAGCAGACCCTGCGACATGACACCTAGATTAAACAAGATAGAAATCTCAAGCTAGGTACTCTGCGAATAAACCTAATCGACCCAGAAGAATGCCACTGAAATTAACATAGCTCGAAAGCAGGAGGACTCTCCGGTTAATCCTTGTGGACTCGTGAGTCTTGACAGCATCTGAGTGTTCCCTAAATCAAGTCGTTGGTTCACCAATTTTGTTCTGGACTTTGAGAAGGAAAAGACCAATGTTAGACATGGTCCACATGGCCAAATTTTGAACAGACACTATTATGTAAGAATCAGATAGCTCAAAGACCATAGCATTTCACCGTTGCGAAAAAAGCTTACTGTGATGGAAAATGTTAATGAGCTACTTACCTCATCATAAATGACGGATACGCGCTTGCCAATCCTAGGATTGGCTTGCAATTTGTTGAAGCATTGCCGGGATTGTTAGGTCCTGAACCTGTCAAAAGCAAGCAAAAGAAGTTTCTCTTCTTATCAACAATACATGTGCTGAAAAAACAATACATGTGCTGAATTGTTGCTTATGTTTCACAGTATATATATAGCAGGGACGTGAATATATACGAACGTACATTGTCACCAGCAATCCGGCTCTTTAGCACCCATTTTACTGTGTTCATGGAGATAGCAGAGACCTTCCCAATGTCAGCTTCCATATTAACCCCCACAACCTTCTCATCCAGGAAGACCGGTCCTCCTGACGTGCCAACCTCTATCGTGTGATTGGCGTAGAAGCACTCGAAGGAGGGTACACCTTTGTAAATAAAAGGTTCACTCCTGTGAACAAAACAGATCAACAAATTAGATCTATCCGCATATGACAACAATACAGGATCTAGGAAGTAGGAACTAAACATTTCTAGAAGGGATTTTACATTATACGGCCAATTGATGCGCCTGGTTCGACGACCATAGAGTGACAGTCAAGGCCAAAGAATCCCATCATAACAACATATCTCCCAGATAAATCGACCTCATCGGAGAACTCGACAGGAGGAAAGAGGGGCACAGCCTCAGGGACAAGAAGAACAGCAAGAGCTGCAATTAACACTTTAGCAGGAACCTCCTTATCCATACCATGGAAGAGAACCGACACCTGCATATTGTCCTGACTGAATCGCTTGAAAATGTGATAGGTGGTAAGCACTGAACATGCTGCTCCATTGTTGTGGGCAACACAACCACTGCACATTGAGTTCTTGTTTCCATCACCTCTGACGAGTATTCGCACAACCGAACGGTGTTGGCTGTCGAATGTACGTTGAACTAGCTGTGTTTCCATTGGCACCTGATCTGCGCTGTCCTCGGATTCCTCACTCCCCTGTGAACCGTACTCCTCATCATCGCTCTCACCTAAAGGAAATGGGAAACGGCAACAACAAACTCAAGTTAACCCATAAGAACAGCAGAGTATATATATGCCTGTGTGTGTGAAGCACAACAAAAATATTTGTACATGAAAGAACTCACTCATGATGGTTCTGTCCAGAGGAGCAAGAACAGGTGAGAAGAGGATATTCTAAGCTATGAAGAAGATGAACTGCCTCTCTTCGTCCGGTGTGTTGGGAGAGAGTAAATCCCCAAGGCAAGAGTGATGTATATTGTGTGGGGGATGCATTCATACATGTGGCGTCAACTTTAACACTCACACAGACCTCTTTTACTTCTTTTCCCTTCTCTGCAACTGTTTCTCACTGAACAATAGAAAGGCTAAGGTCTGCTTTCCATTTCCCGTCATTTAACCCGTGAGCCGTAGTTCGCGTGCTGCACACCGAAAATGCCCTTTGGTAGCTGGGCTCCGGGATCCAGGTAAAAATATCGAATGCATTAGTTTTTATATATGGATATATTTATGAGTTTGCGGATATTCATCAATATATGTATTCATACGCCACACATATAAAAAAGACAAATACATGAACCAATATTTGCTTGTATAGTGTGGTTTTTGTGTAAGATTTTTATCTTTTTGTGTGTGTGCAGAGTATAATCTAGCATACTCCCTCTCCACACTTAGAGCATCTCTAGCAAACCCCTTAAAATCGCAAACTGTAAAACTAGGATACGGGTCGGAAAAAAAATGCATTTTAAGGGTTCATTTTTGCTACGGCAGAACACATAACGTGAAACAAACTGTAAAACTGGTTTAAAGAGCTTCTTCCTCCAGTCCGGCCGCTGCCGCCCCTTCCCCCAGCTGGCCACGCCGGCCGCGCCCAACCCCGTCGGCCTTGCCCCGTCCCTGCCGGCCGTGCCCCATCACCACGCCGGCCGCGCCCAGCCTCGCCGGCCGCGCTCCATCGCCTCTGCCGTCCGCGCCTTGCTCTATTGACAGCCGCACCGGCCGAGCCGTGCCCCTTTGCTTGCCGTGCCGGGAGGATTTCGGCTGCCAGGCTGAGGTCATGGGAGGCCACAACGAGGTCGAGCTCATCCAATTCGAACCGGCGGTGATGGATTGTGGCTTCTCGCGGCGTTTTCTGGTTTGCGGTGATGAATTTCAACGAGTTTAGGGCGGATTCCGGCAAACTCCACGGCGGCGTGTTTGCTCCGACGAGGTTTGACCGGTATACGGGGCCCCCTCAGTTCGGCCTTCCAACCTCCAAACATAAGGGTTTCAGGTGTGCATTTTCGGTGGCCCTTAAAAATGTTACGGGTTGGACCGCTTTTACGGTTCATGTTCTGGACACTTTTCTCGACCAAAACTGTAAAACACAAAAATTATAAGGATTTGACCACTTATACTGTGTTTGCTAGAGATGCTCTAAGAGCATCTACGGCCGCGGTCACCGAATCCGGCTCTTCAAACGTCCGCGGACACGTCCAAAAGCATTGACAGGGCACTCCTCATTTTAGTGTGTCCGCACTCATATTTCAAATCCAAAGAACAGGAGAGAAGAGGATATTCTAAGCTATGAAGAAGATGAACTGCCTCTCTCCGTCCGGTGTGTTGGGAGAGAGTAAATCCCCAAGGCAAGAGTGATGTATATTGGAGGAAGATGGAGCTGGTGGGGGATGGCATTCATACATGTGGCGTTAACTTTAACACTCACCCAGACCTCTTTTACTTCTTTTCCCTTCTCTGCGACTGTTTCTCACTGAACAATAGAAAGGCTATGGTCTGCTTTCCATTTTTCCGTCATTTAACCCGTGAACCGTAGTTCGCGTGCTGAACACCGAAAATGCCCTTTGGTGTCTGGGCTCCGGGATCCAGGTAAAAATATTGAATACATTAGTTTTTATATATGGATGAATTTATGTGTTTGGATATTCATCAATATATGTATTCATAGGCCGCACATATAAAAAAGACAAATACATGAACCAAAATGTGCTTGTATAGTGTGGTTTTTATGTAAGATTTTTATTTGTGTGCAGAGTATAATCTAGCATACTCCCTCTCCACACTAAGAGCATCTACGACCGCGGTCACCAAAACCGACCATTCAAACGTCCGCGGACACGTCCGAAGGCACTGATCGGGCACTCCTCATTTTGGTGTGTCCGCATTCGCATCCGCATATTTCAAATTCGGTACCTCATAACCATACAACACATGCAACGCATGAAATTTAACCTTCGTATATCAACGCCTGAGCAAGAAACCTACATAAATCGGGCATATTCATAGATAGGATCATCGGACAACAAAAAAAAAACAGTTCTCATTGGCCGGACAGTACTTGAAAGCATGAAAAACCTAAATTAAACGGGGAAGGATGGAGCAAATCAACAATTCGTCGCCGACCCCTTCCCCTTGTGGTCGGAGGTGCTGCTTTGGCCGTCGGTGTAGGCGTCGGCCGCCGGAGGGTCGTCGTTGGAGGAGGAGCTGGATCCACCGCTGACGTCCAACTCGTCATCCTACAGGTATATTTGCACCTTGAGTAGCCTCCGAAGCAAGCGCTCATGCTCCTCGGTGTGCTTCCTCATCGTGGTCTGCGTCGTTGCCTGCGCTCCGAAAGATCGATGACAAGCCAGAGCGCTTTGGCATTCTTTTGCTGGTGCCGCCGTGCATCCAACTGCGCCATTGTTAGGGAGCGGTGGAGGACCGACGCGAGAAGCGCGTGGTCGGGATCGGTCGGCATGGTCGCGCTTTCCCGGCGCCTCGCCAATGCCTCGCCTGCCTCCATCCTCTCTCTCGCACCTTGCCGCTCGCGATGTGCGGCTTGCACCTCTGACTCGGGTGTCCTCGACCATCCCTGTGCTAGCGAAGGCACGAGTACACAACAGTGGTTGTGGACACCCTCGGGTGGTGTCTAAGGGATGGGGCGGCTTACCTGGACTGGAGTGGAGCAGGCAGGGCTGCCACCAGTGCTACACGCCTGACGAGAGGGCCTGACAACGTCGCCCGCATTGCGACAACGGGATAGGGGGGGGGGGCGTGTCCAAGTAAGCTGTGTCGCCGCCCTGATCTAGCCGTGAGCGACACAATGCATTGCGGAGAGCAACCGCATCAACGTCGCTATCTTCACCGCCGAGCTGGAGCTACTACGGCCATCCGCCATGGATCGGATTGAAAAGAGGAGGGGACAAATTGGGAATAGGAGGGGACGGAGAGAGTGGAGTGGACTGAACTTACTAAGGTCTAGGGTTTGTATGAGGCAATATTTGTGGCATCGGTGGTGGGTCGGGCTAACGAGGTGGACGCGCCCCGGCTACCCCATATTCGCCCTACATTTGGGCTAGATATGAGGGGCGCCGGACGACCCGGGTATTTGAGGCGCCCGGGTGGGTCAGTTATCTTTTACCGGTTAATGACCAGTCTCCCCACCCGGGCGTCTGAGGCCGGTTTGAGGCGCCCCGCTTGACTGAGTGGAAACCCGTCAGATCCCTATAGGGTTCTCTTAGGGCATTTTCCTGCCTTGACTGTTTTGGTGATGATAACAATACATGTTGCGGTCTAACCATGTGCCCTAGTTACTCAGGTAAACTTCGTTTGGCGCAAGACGGTTAGGCATTCCCTCTGGACGGAAAAGATTGAAGACGGAGTTTCCGATGCTTTTATTTCTTTCATTGTAGGAAATTCGCACTGTTAAGAGGGAATCCGCATCGAAAGGTACTGGGTGAATCAATGCACGGACTCACTCATATTGCACCCACTTGTTTCCTTCTTCTTCAAGGAGAGAGTCTCTTATCCAATGATGAAGTACTGCGGCAGTTGTACCACTCGCAGGACTGCTTGTACCGGCGCGACAGGTACTTCTGGTGCAACTGATGCCAGAGGGGTGATTCCCTCTAGTTGTAGTGCTCTAGCTGGGTGTGGAGTGGTTGTACCGCCAGGTCCTAGGCAGTTGTACTGCTTGCGACTTGGCCACCATCAGGATTGCTCTACGAGGCGGTTGTACCCGACAAGTACCGCCCAAGTACTGCTTCGGGGTGGTTCCCGTTCTGTACTAGGTGCGATACCTGACAGTGGTGGCCCAGTTGTTTTCGGTGGCATGCATACCCGAGTAAAACTGGCAGTCTCGGAGCAATTACCTCTCTAGACTTAGCCACCCTAGCACCTTGTCGGCGCGGTTGTACCACCCCTAGCACCAACTCTAGTGCTGCTTGGGGGTGGCTCCCGTCTTGACTAGGTGCGGTTGTTGGGCGGTGGTTGCCCGGTAGTTCTTGTTGGCCTTGGCCGACCGGTCCTACCAGTGTAGCCCCCGGTTGTACCACTTGGTGCCCCATCTTTGGGTACCCCATGAAAACTGGTACTAACCGTGCTTCCACCGGTTGTACTAGTGCAATGGAAGAACTGGTGTAACAATTGGATAGTGAGTAACCCTATATAAGGAGGTGGTTCTTCCACCTCCCACCTACCTATTGCCTCTCTCTCTTTCTCCTTCATTAATGCCCTTCAAGCTTTCTTGTCTGATCTCTTTCTCTCTCTAGCCACTTAAACTTGTTGATTTGCTAGGGATAGAAGGAGGAGACACTGATCTACACTTCCACCAAAGGAAATTTGGTTCCCCCATATCTTATTGTGTGGATTTTGTTACTCTTGAGTGTTGGGGCACCCTAGACAAAAGAGGTCACCTCGGAGCCACAATCCATTGTGGTGAAGCTTCGTGGTGGTGTTGGGAGCCTCCAATTAAGTTGTGAAAATTACCCAACCTTGTTTGTAAAGGTTCGATCGCCGCCTTCAAGGGCATCACTAGTGGAATCACGACATCTTGCATTGTGCGAGGGCATGAGGAGAATGCGATGACCCTAGTGGCTTCTTAGGAAGCATTGTGCCTCCACACCGCTCCAACAAAGACGTACTTCCCCCTAAAGGGAAGGAACTTCAGTAACACATCCTCGCCTTCATCGACTCCACCCGGGGTTATCTCTTGCCTTTACTTTGTGCAAGCTAATCTTGTCTTGTATCATTTGCTTGCTTGTGTTGTTGTTGTTGTTGAGATCATCATATAGGTTGTCCAGATAGTTGCATATCTAGACAACCTATTTGTTGCTCACTGATGTCTACTACACAACCTTCTTCTTGTAGACGTTGTTGGGCCTGCAAGTGCATAGGTTTGTAGGACAGTAGCAAATTTCCCTCAAGTGGATGACCTAAGGTTTATCAATCCATGGGAGGCGTAGGATGAAGATGGTCTCTCTCAAACAACCCTGCAACCAAATAACAGAGAGTCTCTTGTGTCCCCAACACACCCAATACAATGGTAAATTGTATAGGTGCACTAGTTCGGCGAAGAGATGGTGATACAAGTGCAATATGGATAGTAGATATAGGTTTTTGTAACATGAAAATATAAAAACAGCAAGGTAACTAATGATAAAAGTGAGCGTAAACGGTATTGCAATGATAGGAAACAAGGCATAGGGTTCATACTTTCACTAGTGCAAGTTCTCTCAACAATAATAACATAGATAGATCATATAACAATCCCTCAACATGCAACAAAGAGTCACTCCAAAGCCACTAATAGCGGAGAACAAATGTAGAGATTATGGTAGGGTACGAAACCACCTCAAAGTTATTCTTTCGGATCAATCTATAAAAGAGTTCATACTAGAATAACACCTTAAGACACAAATCAACCAAAACCCTAATGTCACCTAGATACTCCATTGTCACCTCAAGTATCCGTGGGCATGATTATACGATATGCATCACACAATCTCATATTCATCCAATGTGACACCCCAAAAATTTTGGCCTTGTTTTTAATGGAATAAAATTTTGCCAGGATTTAAAACTTTGAATTTTTGAGCTCCATTTTGATTTTTAAATCATTTCCTTCCCTGTTATGATGAGTTTTTCCCAAAGAGAAAACTTTTCAAAAATGTTGTTGGACTTGTTTTAACCTCTCAAGAAAAACTTTCCTTTTATCAGTGTAACTAATTAAATAATTATGTTGCTTGATCTTTATTTTCTTGAAAAGGGTTTTTCTAGGTTAAATGGCCTTAATTGAACTACAACCATTTGATAAATTCACTTAAAATTTCCACAAAAATTTGGAGATGTCATGAGATGTTTTTAAATCACTTTTATGCTAAAATATATTTCATTCATGAAATATTTTGAGCCTTACACTCAATTTTTCTTCTCTGGTCCAGAGTGCATTTTGCACTACAACCTATTTAAATATTTCTTTAAAACTTCTACCAAAATTAAGGGAGGTCAGTAGGAGCCTATTATCCCACTTTGTGCAAAAACCTATTTGTGTCCTTTGAAAAATTTGAGTGAATCAACCTCATCTTCATTCTGGACCAACTTGATGGTTTGTACAGCAACCATGTTTTTACTTGCTCTTTAACCCTTGATTATTTCTCCTACTTGTAGTCCCCCATGTTAAACCCTTAAGTCCAGGAGCATGCACCTTTTGGATCATTTTTGGTTCATGAAATAATGTCATTTATTTCCTGTCCAGAATTGAAGTTTTGTAAAACTTGCACTAACAAGTTTCTTCTTTTGTCCAACTAACATCACCACTCTCTCTTTCATCCACAGAGACACTGATCTGGAGATTTTGGCCACTCCAAGAAATGCCTAAGTGCCCTTGGCATTTTGTCAAACACCTGGTGTGCATGGCCAGTTTTGACATGTTTTTGTCTTTGCATTGTGACCTTGCACCTCGGATCATACTAGCATGTCCACTAGGATTCCAGTTGCTCCTAACCTGGGTTTGTTATTTGCCAGCCTCAACCGCGACCTCTAGCATGCTCTGGCATTTCGTCGAGCACACTCAGTGCATGCACTGGACGCGCCTAGAGCGCGTGTATTGCAGCCACGCGGCCGAGCCGACACGCTGGCCCCCACGGCTTTGGCCCGCTCTGCAGAACGTCGCCACGCACTCCCCTTCTCTCAGCTACGCGCCAAGCAGCCCCGCCGCGCCCGACAGGCCAAGCGCTAGCCGCCGCCGCCGCCCGACAGCCCTGCGCCGTGCAGCGCCGCCCAAGCCACCCCGGCTCGCCACCTGGCCCCTGGAGCAGTGCCCTCTCGTCCACTAGCTCTTGCCGTCATCCCCAGCCACGCCACGTTGCCCTGCAAGCTACAGAGAGGAGGTTCGCCGGAGAGCTTATCCGGCCGCCGCGGAACCGACCTCGACGAGCTATAAAAGGAGGCCCCCGAGCCTCCCCGTGCACACAGGAAGCCTTAGAATGCTCCCCTAGTCCTCCCATGGCAGCAAATCGACCCGGGGAAGGGCTCCTTCCTCATCTCCGGCAACTGCAGCCGCTGCCACTGCCCCGGCCAATTCGGCACCACCAGGGTCTCCCACTCTCCGTTCTCTCCACCAAGAGCTTCCTCATCTTCCCGTGAGCCATCCCCACTACTCAATTTTGATCGGGGCACACCGCGGGAGAAAAATCACTTTGCTCCCGAGGCCACCTCCGCCGAGAAACTCGCCGCCGGCAGCTCCCTCCGTCCCCACCTACCTGGCGACCACCGGGAGGATCGCCCTGGAGTGGCGGATCCATCCCCGCCCTCTGAGCCCCGCGGGGAGCCGCCGTTCACCGGCGACGATCGCCGTTGCCTCGCCTCCGCCCGGGACAGAGAAAGAAGAGGGAGAAGACTAGTCAAACCTGACTAGTGGGCCCCCTGGACCCACTGTCAGCGACCTCGTGTCTGTCCACGTGGTTAAGTGGAGGCGTAAAGCCCCAAGTACGCCTCCTCTATACCGAAAGCGTATTTCTATCTGAACCGTTTTCTTTTCTGTTTTATTTTAAATAACAGATTTGACCAAATCTTTGACTGGCTATAACTTTTTAAATATAACTCCAAATGGGTTGGTTCTTTTTCCTACCTTCCTCATATTTGATCTAGTTTATTTTAAGATTTATTTGAAAATTTTTCAAACAACTTTTTGGTTCTGTTTTTGAAATGTGTGTTAATTCAAATATATTTTTAAATAGGATTTTGGGAGAGAGAAGAAACTTTCAAAAGTTTTGGAGTGCACCCTTCCTTTCCACACATTGAAGGCAAGCATTCTGAACCCCGGCATACTATTTTGGTGTGATCGTTGATACCTTTATAACACCACCGCATTTCGAAGGACTTGTTATTTCATGTGATATGATCATATGCATGGGTGCATGTTGTTGATTTCCATGCTGTTGGAAATGGACACACTTGTGATGATAATCACCCTCTTATGCCTTGCATGCATACCGGCAGGAACCCGGGAAAACCTCTGCCTTGGGTAGGCTTGAGTTTGTCGCCGGTCTCCGTCGGGACGGTTATGTCTGGTATGGCATGGTAAGGTGATATGAGAGGTGACTCTGTTGGATGAGAATATATTTGTCATGCTAATCATGCAGGGAATACTTGAACCTCCTGAGTCGATCGTAGATCGAGTCTTGTTCCAGTAACCCCCATACTTGTTTCGTACTACCACTCGTCTCTACAGCAAGTAGAGTACGGTTCAGTAAGTTGTCAACCTCTTTCCAGCACACACCGTACAGAGAGGCCATGGTGGAAGATACCGGTTGTAGCTGGTAGGCAGGCCACCTGGTCCGGGGGCATGGGTGTTTCCGGTTGGGACCGAGAGGGGAGGCCACCCCTTAGAGCGCGCGATATAAATTTGATCCCATGCTACGCGAGGTTGTAGCCTCCCCACTTAAAGTTTGCTTAACATGTGTTGTGGGTGATTCCAGACACGTGTGAGATAAGCTGGTGTGTGCAAGTTAGGTGTGTTTTCAACAGAAAGACCGTAGACGGAATTAGTCCTGCTGGACTAGAGAAATCCGTTACTCGTGGGTAAAGAGTACACCCTCTGCAGAGTATAAACCTATTCGAATAGCCGTGTCCATGGTTAAGGATTACAGTCTGGGATGGGTCAAGTGTCGGTCTTAGCGTCGGTCTTCGGAGGTGAAACTGTTAATCCAGAAATGGAATTACTACTTGTGACTTGTGATAACTATGATTATTATTATTGTTGACTAACCCATGATATTATTGTTATTATCGTGTATCTCTGGGATGGTTCTACCTCCGGGATATTCACTATGATTGTTCTTTTAAAGCCCTTTATGTGGCGTCGCTCAGACGCCCGACTGTGGCATTTCTTTTAAAGCCCTTTATGTGGCGTCGCCCAGACGCCCGACTGTGGCATTTCTTTTAAAGCCCTTTATGTGGCGTCGCTCAGACGCCCGACTGTGGCATTTCTTTTAAAGCCCTTTATGTGGCGTCGCTCAGCCGCCCGACTGTGGCATTTCTTTTAAAGCCCTTTATGTGGCGTCGCTCAGACGCCCGACTGTGGCATTTCTTTTAAAGCCCTTTATGTGGCGTCGCTCAGACGCCCAACTGTGGCATTACTTGTTATTTATTTCATAATTTTTTTATACTACCATGTTATTGCAATTTATTAAATAACTTGCTTGCATGCATCCGAGATTTATTTATCTTTTGTGACTGACGTCATGAGCATAAAATACTTTTCAGCACATCATTGTTATATTATACCTGTGTTCATAATGTTTGCGAGTACATTCAAAGTACTCACTGGCTTGTCCCTGGCTATTGTCTTGGCCAGATTTTTCTTGCTCGGAGAGGAGCGACGCGATGCCAGCCCTGGAAACCACTCAATGGAGATAGCAGCCTCGCGAAGATAGGAATTTAACCTGGTCAGCTGTTCCCGTGGGGAATGGAGTCCCATAGACACAGATGTTTCACAACCCGCTTCCGCCATCAACCACTAGAAACCATTTGTTGTACCCACAGGCCAGAATGGTCTTGTACTACATATTTTGTATTTTTGCTTGGAGTTTCTGTATCAAGTTGGAGCCTCATCAGCTAACAGTAATCCTGGGGCTGATGAGCACGACGGTCTTTCTGGAAATTTATTACCCGGAAAACCGGTCGTGACAGACTTGGTATCAGAGCCAGGCTGACCATTGGCTAATCCTATCTTAGCCAGGTCAATAAACTTAGGAAAACCAACCCACCAGACCTTAACCAAACTCCAGCCAAGCTTCTCGTGCAAGATAGCCACACAGTGACCCAACACTTTTGGCAGTCGGTGCCCAACCTATCAACCTAACCTGTCACTCATGCGCCAGTGACCGGCCCCTAAATAGTCTTTTCTCGCAAGCGTGCGAAGGAAGATTCCGTCCCCTTTTCCCTATAAAAAGGGGTGCGCTAGTCCCAAACCAGCACACACAGTCGCTACCCCAAACCGAGCCACAATGCCTGGACCTATAGTGCACAACGAAACCACAGCAACCAACCTTGGAGGTTTTGTGACCATCCTCCCAAACCTCACCCGTCGTGCCTACGCGTTAGAGGAGCCACCAGAATATGTTGTGTATCAAGGACCCATGAGCGGTGAAGACCGCCAATTCTGGGCCACTGTGCACATTTACGGTAGGAGTCTAGCACCCGAGCGCCCCTACCGGTTCACCGGAAGAACAACTTCCTTTGAGCCACAAGCCATCCAGCTAGCCGCTCGAGAGGCTATAGTTCATCTCAGGCACTTGTCGCCCAGAGTTAACTGTCGCTCGTTCCACTACTACCCCAGACGAGAAGGGTATGGTAGATCACCCCAAGTTGCCAATGGAGATCACGAGACGGACCCCGCATTATTGCACCTAGTGCGCCATGTAAGTGCACTAGAGGCACTGTTCGACCAGATCACTATTGATCTAATCGCAGCTCGTGGAGAGCTGGTTCGTTGAGCCCCGGCGAGAGAAGAAAACGAGCCCAACACCGACAACCCAGTCGTGTTGTTTGGACAACCGATCGAGACCCCGAGATCTGCCCTAGCCATCGGCCAAGGTGCTGCGATAACCCCAGAAGTGCTTCGTCGCATATTGGGAGCACACTCCAATGGGGTTGTGGCCAACAATCCCCGCGATGGTCATTCTCACTACCCTGACCCTGCAGTTCCTCCGCCATCTCCGACTAATCCCGGCAGAGAGACACGTGGAGAAGCCTCGACATCCACCAGGCACGCCCGTTTAGACATAAACGAGGTAGACTAAGCAGTATGAGTAGCACCAAGTTTCAATGTATCCTCGCTTTGTAATCATGCGACCGCGTATATTAACGCAGCCTGTCTTTGTGCCTCCGTTTTAATAATAGCCTTGCATATTTGGTCAGCGCATAGCCGCATATTTTTCCGGGCACAACTACCAAAACCAACCCGACGACAACCACAGTAACACGTCTCTTTATGAGATATGTGTATCTCTGACACCGACCCGACCTTTGGAACTAAGCTGGAATTTTTTTTACCTTTCACCATGGTGAAACGATCCGGCTCCATTGCTATATAAAGGCCACCTTGTGACCTTACCCAGCAACCCTCACTTTGTGCACAACACTCACATTTTTTCCTATCATGCCGAACCCCAGCATTCATCTGAGAACCCCAAATGCAACCCCAGGTAGCTTTGTCAAAATATTGTGGGATTTTACCCGCAGTACCATGGGTTCTACCTAGCCACCCCAGTACGAGCTGTTCAAATCGAGGATCACCCCATCCACCTCGGAATATTGGGCAGCAGTACACATTCCTCCTGTAGACCCCAACCAAGATCCAACGGAAGTTTCCTTCGTGGGGAAATCTATGCCAACCCCACACTTGGCCATAGAGGCTGCTGCGAAAGAAGCGATTGCTCGTCTTCGATCCGCAGTACCCTATGCCCGCGAACGAGGATATTGTTACTTTCGGAGTCGTGCAGCACCCGGAGAAGTAACATCTTTTCCCGGTGGACGTATTGAGAGAGACCCAGTTCTGGCCAACCTTATCCAGTACATAATTGCTCAAGAGCATTTAAACCAGCGGGTGATGGATTATCTCCAGAGCCTCGCAAATTTAAATCCTCAGATTGCCATCGGCAGACCACTGAGACCCGACACGGAGAGACGCATACATAGACTGGTCAATCCACTGCCTCCAATTGAAGAAGAATGTATTCCTTTACCAGAGACATTTTATCAGGACCCCGCCCAGTTACCATTTTCATTTTAGACGTCACTACTGTATTTGTTCTTTGCAGCATTTATTTATGTGTGTGACTTATGTGTAATACCCTGAGTTTGTACGACGAGTCAATTATTTGGCTTCTGCTAATGTGTGTAGTTTTTGTTGTGGTTTATGCTTCTTTAAATTAACTGTTTTCCCCTCGCAAAACCCTGGAGTGAGATCTTCCTTTCCCTGAGTTGCTACATCTACACCTTCTCACGACGTGGATTATTTAATTTCACTCAGCACCACGAGCAGACTCACAACCATAATCATTCGGACACATACACTGTTTGCAAAACTTTGCAACGGTGTTACATCCAGCTAATCACCCCCTAACAACAGTTAGCACCCGGCACACTCCATCTACTCCTCATGATCACCACCACCGTGGAGAGCCAACACCCGAGCTACAGCATCGCGATACTCGTCGAAGATCATCGCGCACAGGAGCACAAAGAGCCCCAGCAGCGTCACCAGCCCTCCGCATATCAGGATCACAAACCAGTCCGGCATCGCCTCCGCCATTAGAGCCTCGACCGAGCTTTTGTAAGCAGTAACGGAGAAATAAGGAGGAGGAGAAGTGAGGCCAGGTGTAAGGAGGAAGAGAGAGGCACCCCGGCCGTTTTTATAGCTCGAGCTCGGTGTACGGTGGGCGAAGTCCACCAACGCCGCTCGTCGCCGATCGCCGGTGTTCGGAGTCGAATCCGCGAGCAGTGCCGACAGCACGCTGGCCCGCGAGGTGAGTGCATGCTGCACCAGCAGCTAGCACGCCGCACACTACCACGGTACGGCCTAGATGCCCTACACACTAGGCGTCACCGGTGGAGAAAGCGCGCGGGAGAGAGGAGGAAGAAAGGGCCAGAGGGAGAAGAAGAGGAGACTGACAGTGGACCCCGGGTCCACCTGTCAGCCAGAGAGAGCACTGTGCTCTCAGGTGCGACCAACGTATATCTAAATTTAGGAGTTATCCTAAATTTATATCCAGCATAGAAATCACCCGTTTTGTCCCGAACCGTAGACTTTTCCGCGCAGCCCCAGTTTTTCACACTGTGGTTTTTCACCACTTATTGCCCTCTCACTGTAGCTACATCTTTATTGCGTATTTATTTTCTTAACACCGCTTTTAGCAAATCTCGAGGGCGAGATTTTTTTAAGGGGGTTAGTATTGTGACACCCCAAAAATTTTGGCCTTGTTTTTAATGGAATAAAATTTTGCCAGGATTTAAAACTTTGAATTTTTGAGCTCCATTTTGATTTTTAAATCATTTCCTTCCCTGTTATGATGAGTTTTTCCCAAAGAGAAAACTTTTCAAAAATGTTGTTGGACTTGCTTTAACCTCTCAAGAAAAACTTTCCTTTTATCAGTGTAACTAATTAAATAATTATGTTGCTTGATCTTTATTTTCTTGAAAAGGGTTTTTCTAGGTTAAATGGCCTTAATTGAACTACAACCATTTGATAAATTCACTTAAAATTTCCACAAAAATTTGGAGATGTCATGAGATGTTTTTAAATCACTTTTATGCTAAAATATATTTCATTCATGAAATATTTTGAGCCTTACACTCAATTTTTCTTCTCTGGTCGAGAGTGCATTTTGCACTACAACCTATTTAAATATTTCTTTAAAACTTCTACCAAAATTAAGGGAGGTTAGTAGGAGCCTATTATCCCACTTTGTGCAAAAACCTATTTGTGTCCTTTGAAAAATTTGAGTGAATCAACCTCATCTTCATTCTGGACCAACTTGATGGTTTGTACAGCAACCATGTTTTTACTTGCTCTTTAACCCTTGATTATTTCTCCTACTTGTAGTCCCCCATGTTAAACCCTTAAGTCCAGGAGCATGCACCTTTTGGATCATTTTTGGTTCATGAAATAATGTCATTTATTTCCTGTCCAGAATTGAAGTTTTGTAAAACTTGCACTAACAAGTTTCTTCTTTTGTCCAACTAACATCACCACTCTCTCTTTCATCCACAGAGACACTGATCTGGAGATTTTGGCCACTCCAAGAAATTCCTAAGTGCCCTTGGCATTTTGTCAAACACCTGGTGTGCATGGCCAGTTTTGACATGTTTTTGTCTTTGCATTGTGACCTTGCACCTCGGATCATACTAGCATGTCCACTAGGATTCCAGTTGCTCCTAACCTGGGTCTGTTATTTGCCAGCCTCAACCGCGACCTCTAGCATGCTCTGGCATTTCGTCGAGCACACTCAGTGCGTGCACTGGACGCGCCCAGAGCGCGCGTATTGCAGCCACGCGGCCGAGCCGACACGCTGGCCCCCACGGCTTTGGCCCGCTCTGCAGAACCTCGCCACGCACTCCCCTTCTCTCAGCTACGCGCCAAGCAGCCCCGCCGTGCCCGACAGGCCAAGCGCTAGCCGTCGCCGCCGCCCGACAGCCCTGCGCCGTGCAGCGCCGCCCAAGCCACCCCGGTTCGCCACCTGGCCCCTGGAGCAGTGCCCTCTCGTCCACTAGCTCTTGCCGTCATCCCCAGCCACGCCACGTTGCCCTGCAAGCTACAGAGAGGAGGTTCGCCGGAGAGCTTATCCGGCCGCCGCGGAACCGACCTCGACGAGCTATAAAAGGAGGCCCCCGAGCCTCCCCGTGCACACAGGAAGCCTTAGAATGCTCCCCTAGTCCTCCCATGGCAGCAAATCGACCCGGGGAAGGGCTCCTTCCTCATCTCCGGCAACTGCAGCCGCCGCCACTGCCCCGGCCAATTCGGCACCACCAGGGTCTCCCACTCTCCGTTCTCTCCACCAAGAGCTTCCTCATCTTCCCGTGAGCCATCCCCACTACTCAATTTTGATCGGGGCACACCGCGGGAGAAAAATCACTTTGCTCCCGAGGCCACCTCCGCCGAGAAGCTCGCCGCCGGCAGCTCCCTCCGTCCCCACCTACCTGGCGACCACCGGGAGGATCACCCTGGAGTGGCGGATCCATCCCCGCCCTCTGAGCCCCGCGGGGAGCCGCCGTTCGCCGGCGACGATCGCCGTTGCCTCGCCTCCGCCCGGGACAGAGAAAGAAGAGGGAGAAGACTGGTCAAACCTGACTAGTGGGCCCCCTGGACCCACTGTCAGCGACCTCGTGTCTGTCCACGTGGTTAAGTGGAGGCGTAAAGCCCCAAGTACGCCTCCTCTATACCGAAAGTGTATTTCTATCTGAACCGTTTTCTTTTCTGTTTTATTTTAAATAACAGATTTGACCAAATCTTTGACTGGCTATAACTTTTTAAATATAACTCCAAATGGGTTGGTTCTTTTTCCTACCTTCCTCATATTTGATCTAGTTTATTTTAAGATTTATTTGAAAATTTTTCAAACAACTTTTTGGTTCTGTTTTTGAAATGTGTGTTAATTCAAATATATTTTTAAATAGGATTTTGGGAGAGAGAAGAAACTTTCAAAAGTTTTGGAGTGCACCCTACCTTTCCACACATTGAAGGCAAGCATTCTGAACCCCGGCATACTATTTTGGTGTGATCGTTGATACCTTTATAACACCACCGCATTTCGAAGGACTTGTCATTTCATGTGATATGATCATATGCATGAGTGCATGTTGTTGATTTCCATGCTGTTGGAAATGGACACACTTGTGATGATAATCACCCTCTTATGCCTTGCATGCATACCGGCAGGAACCCGGGAAAACCTCTGCCTTGGGTAGGCTTGAGTTTGTCGCCGGTCTCCGTCGGGACGGTTATGTCTGGTATGGCATGGTAAGGTGATATGAGAGGTGACTCTGTTGGATGAGAATATATTTGTCATGCTAATCATGCAGGGAATACTTGAACCTCCTGAGTCGACCGTAGATCGAGTCTTGTTCCAGTAACCCCCATACTTGTTTCGTACTACCACTCGTCTCTACAGCAAGTAGAGTACGGTTCAGTAAGTTGTCAACCTCTTTCCAGCACACACCGTACAGAGAGGCCATGGTGGAAGATACCGGTTGTAGCTGGTAGGCAGGCCACCTGGTCCGGGGGCATGGGTGTTTCCGGTTGGGACCGAGAGGGGAGGCCACCCCTTAGAGCGCGCGATATAAATTTGATCCCATGCTACACGAGGTTGTAGCCTCCCCACTTAAAGTTTGCTTAACAGGTGTCGTGGGTGATTCCAGACACGTGTGAGATAAGCTGGTGTGTGCAAGTTAGGTGTGTTTTCAATAGAAAGACCGTAGACGGAATTAGTCCTGCTGGACTAGAGAAATCCGTTACTCGTGGGTAAAGAGTACACCCTCTGCAGAGTATAAACCTATTCTAATAGCCGTGTCCATGGTTAAGGATTACAGTCTGGGATGGGTCAAGTGTCGGTCTTCGGAGGTGAAACTGTTAATCCAGAAATGGAATTACTACTTGTGACTTGTGATAACTATGATTATTATTATTGTTGACTAACCCATGATATTATTGTTATTATCGTGTATCTCTGGGATGGTTCTACCTCCGGGATATTCACTATGATTGTTCTTTTAAAGCCCTTTATGTGGCGTCGCTCAGACGCCCGACTGTGGCATTTCTTTTAAAGCCCTTTATGTGGCGTCGCCCAGACGCCCGACTGTGGCATTTCTTTTAAAGCCCTTTATGTGGCGTCGCTCAGACGCCCGACTGTGGCATTTCTTTTAAAGCCCTTTATGTGGCGTCGCTCAGCCGCCCGACTGTGGCATTTCTTTTAAAGCCCTTTATGTGGCGTCGCTCAGACGCCCGACTGTGGCATTTCTTTTAAAGCCCTTTATGTGGCGTCGCTCAGACGCCCGACTGTGGCATTACTTGTTATTTATTTCATAAAGTTTTTTTATACTACCATGTTATTGCAATTTATTAAATAACTTGCTTGCACGCATCCGAGATTTATTTATCTTTTGTGACTGACGTCATGAGCATAAAATACTTTTCAGCACATCATTGTTATATTATACCTGTGTTCATAATGTTTGCGAGTACATTCAAAGTACTCACTGGCTTGTCCCTGGCTATTGTCTTGGCCAGATTTTTCTTGCTCGGAGAGGAGCGATGCGATGCCAGCCCCGGAAACCACTCAATGGAGATAGCAGCCTCGCGAAGATAGGAATTTAACCTGGTCAGCTATTCCCGTGGGGAATGGAGTCCCATAGACACAGATGTTTCACAACCCGCTTCCGCCATCAACCACTAGAAACCATTTGTTGTACCCACAGGCCAGAATGGTCTTGTACTACATATTTTGTATTTTTGCTTGGAGTTTCTGTATCAAGTTGGAGCCTCATCAGCTAACAGTAATCCTGGGGCTGATGAGCACGACGGTCTTTCTGGAAATTTATTACCCGGAAAACCGGTCGTGACATCCAACCAACACAAAGTACTTCAAAGAGTGCCCCAAAGTTTCTACCGGAGAGTCAAGAAAACGTGTGCCAACCCCTATGCATAGGTTCATGGGCGGAACCCGCAAGTTGGTCACCAAAACATACATCAAGTGGCACGTGATATCCCATTGTCACCACAGATAAACACGGCAAGACATACATCAAGTGTTCTCAAATAAAGACTCAATCCGATAAGATAACTTCAAGAGGAAAACTCAATTCATCACAAGAGAGTAGAGGGGGAGAAATACCATAAGATCCAACTATAATAACAAAGCTCGCGATACATCAAGATCGTGCCATAGAGAGAACACGAGAGAGAGAAAGATCAAACACATAGCTACTGGTACATACCATCAGCCCCGAGGGTGAACTACTCCCTCCTCATCATGGAGAGCGCCGAGATGATGAAGATGGCCACCGGTGATGGGTTCCCCCTTCGGCAGAGTGCCAGAACGGGCTCCCGAGAGGTTTTTGGTGGCTACAGAGGCTTGCGGCGGCGGAACTCCCGATCTATCTTCTCCGTGGATGTTTTAGGGTACGTGGGACTATATAGGCGAAAGAAGTCGGTCGGGGGGTGCTCGAGGGGCCCACGAGACAGGGGGGCACGCCCAGTAGGGGGGGGCACCCTCCTATCTCCTGGTCTCCTCGAGGATCTTCTGACGTGGACTCTAAGTCTCCAGGATCATATTCTTCCAAAAAATCACGCCACCGAAGGTTTCATTCCGTTTGGACTCCGTTTGATATTCCTTTTCTTCAAAATACTAAAACAGGTAATAAAACAGCAATATGGGCTGGGCCTCCGGTTAATAGGTTAGTCCCAAAAGTAATATAAAAGTGTATACTAAAGCTCGTAATCATTCAAAACAGATAATAAAATAGCATGAATGCTTCATAAATTATAGATACGTTGGAGACGTATTAGCATCCCCAAGCTTAATTCCTGCTCATCCTCGAGTAGGTAAATGATAAAAGAACGAATTTATGAAGTGTGAATGCTAGAAGGTGCACAAGTTTGATCAATGATAAATTCAATCACCTTTTCTAGCAAGAATATATGTCATAACAGTAGTTCATCTCATAAAATTTCTCACAAACAAGTAACAAGCAATTCACATGTCAAAGCATAGACCATAAACTTTCTTGAAAACTAGCAAACTTCATTCTCAGTCATCAAGCAATTGCAATTCATCTTATTTCCAGGAATAGCAAACTCCACATACTCAACTATCATATAGTCTTCTACAATTGCTAACACTCACGCAATACTAATGGTTATGGAGTTTCAATCGGACAATGAGAAAGATAGGGGCTTATAGTGTTGCCTCCCAACGTATTCACCTTGGAGTGATGTCAACAATAATAGTTCATGCTAACTTACATCCAATTGGATATATATATATATATATATATATATATATATATATATATATATATATATATATATATATATATATCAGGATCTTCCCAACACGAGGTGCTTGCCAATGGATAAAATGAAAAAAAGGGGAAAGGTGAAGATCACCTTGACTCTTGCATAAAGTAAAAGACATAAAGTAAAGATAGGCCCTTCGCAGAGGGAAGCAGAGGTTGTCATGCGCTTTTAGGGTTGGATGCACAAAATCTTAATGAGAATGAACATCACTTTATATTGCCACTTGTATATGGACCTTTATTATGCAGTCCGTCACTTTTATTGCTTCCATAACAAGATCGTATAAAGCTATTTTCTTCACACCAAAAGATCATACATATTTAGAGAGCAATTTTTATTGCTTGCACCGATGACAACTTACTTGAAGGATCTTACTCAATCCATAGGTAGGTATGGTGGACTCTCATGGCAATACTGGGTTTAAGGATATTTGGAAGCACAAGTAGTATCGCTACTTGGTGCAAGGAATTTTTGTTAGCATGAGGGGGAAAGGCAAGCTCAACATGTTTGAATGATCCATGACAATATACTTTAACTGAGATGTCGGAAAAACATAACCCATTACGTTGTCTTCCTTGTCCAACATAAACTCTTTAGCATGTCATACTTAATGAGTGCTCCCAATTATAAAATATGTCTAGGATAGTGTATTTATACGTGAAATCTCTCTTCCTTCAATATTCTTTCATGAATTGTTCAAATGACCAATACAATGCTTGCTAACCTTCAATAAATTTACAACATCTACTTCTTAGATGTGAAGTCATAACTCCCCATGGGATAAGCAAAAGAGACATATATAATTTCAGATTTATGACAATCAACTCATTCAACCATTTACTCATAGGATATAAGTGAAGCACACGAGTAAATGACAAACTGCTCCAAAAAGATATAAGTGAAGATCAATGAGTAGCTAAATTATGTAACTATGTGAAGACTCACTCTCAATAAAGAATTTCAGATCTTGGTATCTTATTCAAACATCAAGCAAAACAAAATAAAATGTCATTGCAAGGATAGCACAACTCATGTGAAGAAGCAAAAACTTAGGATCAACCGATACTAACCGATAGTTGTTGAAGAAGAAAGGTGGGATGCCTAACAGGGCATCCCCAAGCTTAGATGCTTGAGACTTCTTGAAGTATTATCTTGGGGTGCCTTGGTCATCCCCAATCTTGAACTTTTGTGTCTCCTTAATTCCTCTCATATCATGGTTTCACTATTTCTCAAAAGCTTCATCCACAACAAACTCAACAAGAACTCGTGAGATAGGTTAGTATAAACCAATGGAAAACCTTATCATTTTCTACTGTAATAAATCACTAAAATTATTATTACACATTTCATACTAAATGCTTCTGCGTATTTAATACTCCTATCCTCAAATAGAATCATTACACAAGCAAACATATGCAAACAATGCAAACAAACAGCAATCTGTCAAAACAGTACAGTCTGTAAAGAATGCAAGAGTATCAATACTTCCCTAACTCTAAAAATTATGAGAGAACATTTCCATTGTAGTAAATTTATCAGAGCTCAATATGCAAAAAGTTTCAACATTATACCATTCTCTTAATTTTCTAGGGAATTTTTGCAACAGCGGTAAACTTTCTGTTTTCAAACAGCAACATGTATACTAGCAAAATAAGCATGGCAAAGGCTATCCTTGACATTTTTATTGAAAATAAAGATTAAAAACATTATTATAAATAACAGAAGCAAATACTAAGAAAAGAAAATGACGCTCCTAGCAAAACACATATCATGTGGTGAATAAAAATATAGCTCCAAGTAAAGTTACCGATGAACGAAGACGAAAGAGGGGATGCCTTCCGGGGCATCCCCAAGCTTAGGCTCTTGGTTGTCCTTGAATATTACCTTGGGGTGCCTTGGGAATCCACAAGCTTAGGCTCTTGCCATTCCATAGTCCATCGAATCTTTACCCAAACTTAAAAACTCCACAACACAAAACTCGACAGAAAACTCGTAAGCTCCGTTAGTATAAGAAAATAAAACCACCACTTAGTTACTGTAATGAACTCATTCTAAATTCATATTGGTGTAATATCTACTGTATTCCAACTTCTCTATGGTTCATACCACTTAATACTAGCCATAGATGCATCAAAATAAGCAAACAACACATAGAAAAAGAATATGTCAAAAACAGAATAGTCTGTAGTAATCTGTATCAAACGTATACTTATGGAAATCCAAACATTCTACCAAATTAGGAAGTCCTAATAAATTTGTGTAACAATCCAGAGAAAAAAGAATCAGATCAAGAGCACCTTTCTGTGAATTAACAAAACTAATTTACTGGGTGCAAAAGTTTCTGATTTTCAGCAGGATTAACACAACTATCACCGTAAGCCATCCTAAAGGTCTTACTTGGCACTTTATTGAAACGAGCTATAAAACATGATTACTATAGTAGAATAATCATGTGGACACACAAAAACAGTAAAGATAAATATTGGGTTGTCTCCCAACAAGCGCTTTTCTTTAATGCCTTTCTAGCTAGGCATGATGATGACAATGATGCTCACATAAAAGATAAGAATTGAAACATAACGGGAGCATCATGAAGCATATGACTAGCACATTTAAGTCTAACCCTCTTCCTATGCATAGGGATTTTGTGAGCAAACAACTTATGGGAACAATAATCATCTAGCATAGGGAGGTAAAACAAGCATAGCTTCAAGACTTGAAGCACATAGAGAGGAAACTTGACATTATTGCAATTCCTACAAGCATATGTTCCTCCCTCATAATGATTTTCAGTAGCATCATGAATGAATTCAACAATATAACCAGCACCTAAAGCATTCTTTTCATGATCTACAAGCATAGAAAATTTACTACTCTCCACATAAGCAAATTTCTTCTCATGAATAGTAGTGGGAGAAAACTCAACAAAATAATTATCATGTGAGGCATAATCCAATTGAAAACTAAAATCACGATGACAAGTTTCATGGTTATCATTATTCCTAATAGCATACAAGTCATCACAATAATCATCATAGATAGCAACTTTGTTCTCATAATCAATTGGAACCTCTTCCAAAATAGTGGAATCATCACTAAATAAAGTTGACACTCTTCCAAATCCACTTTCATGTTCATCACAATAAGATTGAACATCCTCCAAAATAGTGGGATCACTACTTCCTAAAGTTGACACTCTTCCAAACCCACTTTCATCAATATAATCAACATAAATAGGAGGCATGCTATAAATTTGCTCATCAAAACTTGGGGGACAAAAAATATCATATTCATCAAACATAGCTTCCCCAAGCTTGTGGCTTTGCATATCATTAGCATCATGGATATTCAAGGAATTCATACTAACAAC
This sequence comes from Triticum dicoccoides, assembly GCF_002162155.2. Lineage (NCBI taxonomy): Eukaryota > Viridiplantae > Streptophyta > Magnoliopsida > Poales > Poaceae > Triticum > Triticum dicoccoides. The sequence continues at coordinate 359,538,861 of NC_041389.1, forward strand.
ATTGCAATCATGCTCATCATACACATATTTCATGCCAAGCATTCTATGTAATTCTTCTTCTAGCACTTGAGCACAATTTCCCTTTCTATCATACTCACGAAAGATATTAAAAAGATGAAGCGTATGAGACAAACTTAACTCCATTTTTTGTAAATTTTCTTTTATAGACTAAACTAGTGATAAAACAAGAAACAAAAAGATTCAATTGCAAGATCTAAAGATATACCTTCAAGCACTCACCTCCCCGGCAACGACGCCAGAAAAGAGCTTGATGTCTACTACACAACCTTCTTCTTGTAGACGTTGTTGGGCCTGCAAGTGCACAAGTTTGTAGGACAGTAGCAAATTTCCCTCAAGTGGATGACCTAAGGTTTATCAATCCGTGGGAGGCGTAGGTTGAAGATGGTCTCTCTCAAACAACCCTGCAACCAAATAACAAAGAGTCTCTTGTGTCCCCAACACACCCAATACAATGGTAAATTGTATAGGTGCACTAGTTTAGTGAAGAGTTGGTGATACAAGTGCAATATGGATAGTAGATATAGGTTTTTGTAATATGAAAATATAAAAACAGCAAGGTAACTAATGATAAAAGTGAGCGTAAACGGTATTGCAATGATGGGAAACAAGGCATAGGGTTCATACTTTCACTAGTGCAAGTTCTCTAAACAATAATAACATAGATAGATCATATAACAATCCCTCAACATGCAACAAAGAGTCACTCCAAAGCCACTAACAGCGGAGAACAAACGTAGAGATTATGGTAGGGTACGAAACCACCTCAAAGTTATTCTTTCGGATCAATCTATAAAAGAGTTTGTACTAGAATAACACCTTAAGACACAAATCAACCAAAACCATAATATCACCTAGATACTCCGTTGTCACCTCAAGTATCCGTGGGCATGATTATACGATATGCACCAAACAATCTCAGATTCATCCAACCAACACAAAGTACTTCAAAGAGTGCCCCAAAGTTTATACCAGAGAGTCAAGAAAACATGTGCCAACCCCTATGCATAGGTTCATGGGCGGAACCCGCAAGTTGGTCACCAAAACATACATCAAGTGGCACGTGATATCCCATTGTCACCACAGATAAAGACGACAAGACATACATCAAGTGTTCTCAAATAAAGACTCAATCCGATAAGATAACTTCAAGAGGGAAACTCAATTCATCACAAGAGAGTAGAGGGGGAGAAACATCATAAGATCCAACTATAATAACAAAGCTCTTGATACATCAAGATCGTGCCATAGAGAGAACACGGGAGAGAGAGATCAAACACATAGCTACTGGTACATACCCTCAGCCCCAAGGGTGAACTACTCCCTCCTCGTCATGGAGAGCGCTGGGATGATGAAGATGGCCACCGGTGATGGGTTCCCTCTCCGACAGGGTGTCGGAACGGGCTCCCGAGAGGTTTTTGGTGGCTACAGAGGCTTGCGGCAACGGAACTCCCGATCTATCTTCTCCGTGGATGTTTTTAGGGTACGTGGGACTATATAGGCGAAAGA
>NC_041389.1:359540549-359542046 GCF_002162155.2 Triticum dicoccoides
AGGGGCCCACGAGACAGGGGGGCGCGCCCAGTAGGGGGGAGCTCTCCTATATCCTGGTCTCCTCGAGGATATTCTGACATGGACTCCAAGTCTCCAGGATCATATTCTTCCAAAAAATCATGCTGCCGAAGGTTTCATTCCGTTTGGACTCCGTTTGATATTCCTTTTCTTCGAAATACTGAAACAGGTAATGAAACAACAATATGGGCTGAGCCTTCGGTTAATAGGTTAGTCCCAAAAGTAATATAAAAGTGTATAATAAAGCCCGTAATCATTCAAAACAGATAATAAAATAGCATGCATGAATGCTTCATAAATTCTGGATAGGTTGGAGACGTATCACTCACCCTAATTTGATTAAAAGAGCTAAATATTCGTAGTTTCCTATTCACCCCCTCTAATCAACCATATTGATCCTTTCATTGGTACCAGAGCCTCGTCTCTTTTAAGGGATGTCCCGCCTAAAGAGTATGGTTGGCGATGAGCCAAGGGGTGAGGCATTACCATGGTCATCTGAGAGGATGTAAATGAGGCTATTTCCTCACTTAAATCATCTATGATGACCGAGGTCAAACCTTTGTTTAAGGAATTCCTTGATGGTCTCAAACTCTCTACTGATCCGTTGCAAGTGGTTAAACCCACTACCTCGGATTCGGATGCAAACTTCGGTAAGGAGGGGGTCTAATAATTATAAACCTACTTTGCCTCAAGGAAAGAATGGTTCGGGCACCCATGCCATAGTTGCCCCTCCCCCGGTCTATGGTGGACCAGTCCCCACACCTCATATTAACCACCTTGGTCCTCAACCTAAGCTGGTGTTAAATGATTTTCCTAATTTTATTTTTCATATCAAGTCTCATTTGAATCACAGCTCAACACATCTTTGGAGAATCATTGAGCAAGGCTTCTACCCGCATGATCCAAACAACTTCACTTCAAAAGAAGAAGTGGTCAATCAATTCAATCATTTCGCCTTGTTCATTCTCCAAGCGGCAATGCCTCCCGAAGAGCTCGCTCACTTGCGCCCATTCACACTTGCAAAAGATGCATGCGAACATAATGTCTCCCTGTACAAGGGAAGCTCGAGCATTAAACACTCCAACTTTGAGGTGGTCCTCGATGAGGCCGATGAGTTTGTGATAAATGATGAAGGGGATCCTTGTGAGCTCTACCGGAGATTGACAACTCTCCTGGTCTCACTCCAAGATCATGGGAGCAAGGGTACAGATGACAATTGGATCAAGCACAAGTCCCTCAAGGCTATCATGCCTCACAAGGCCACATCCTCCATGATTCTCCAAAGACCGGACTTTCACACCTTGTCCTCAAGCAATGTGTTGGATGAATCATTGCTATGAACATCTCGAAAAAGACCCTTACGCATTGATACATCTCCGTCGTGTCTATATTTTTTGATAATTTCATGCCAATATTCTACAACTTTCACATACTTTCTTCTTATTCTTCTTCTTCTTCTTCTTCTTCTTCTTCTTCTTC
>NC_041389.1:359542415-359608170 GCF_002162155.2 Triticum dicoccoides
AGGAGGAGTGAGGCGGGCGCATAGGAGGGAGAGAGAAAGAGAGAGAGAGGGAGACGGCGCCACCCGTTAAGTGGGCCTTCGTTGCCGTCTGCTAGCAGACGACAAAGAGGGCGACCGTTAGGGCTGGCCCACGTCTCCTCTTTGCCGTCCGCTAGCGGATGGCAAAGGAGGAACATTGCCGTCGGCTAGCAGTAGAAAAAGTAGTCACCTCTTTGCCGTCTGCTAGCAGACGGCAAAGAAGCTGACCTAGCCACGCCGTGCCCTGTGGGCCCCCCTGGCTCTTTGTCGTTTGCCTTTTATCTCTTTGACGTCCGCTGGCTGACGGCAAAGAAGCAACTGATGGCAAATACCCTTTTTGCCATCAGCACTTTCTTTGCCGTCGGCTTCCTCAAAGCAGACGGCAAAGAACCTCTTTGCCGTGAGCTGGCAGACGACAAAGAGGTGGCAGACAACAAAATGCCAGATTCCAGTAGTGATGATAGCATGCCAAGTTTCATGAATTTCAGACGAGTTTTGGATTTACTAGAATTTAAAAATCCGGTATCTCAATGTTTGCGGCCGAGTGATGGTGGCAAGGTGTTTGACATTCATTCCCCTTTCTTGCATGGGACGTAAGCATGCAACCAAGGACATAGACTTGAATTTTCAACCAATTTATATGGATTAGAGCATGTGCCTGTCGTTCAAATTTGAATTATACACATAAATGCATTGAAAACTCAATTAATGTATAAAAATGTCCAAACGAACCCCGAAAAATTCCAAAATTTAACACAACACTCCCGTTGTTGTATGTTGACACTAGAGAAAAAAGGGAAATCAAGAAGAGGCAACGGATATCGTTTCATCCAGAAAGGTGAAACGTTCCCTCCCGTAACCATGAGGCTTGTTGCGAGAAGCTCTGATTTGTGAGAAGCTTATACCCCAACCTGCCCCAAATGGGAAAATATTTTTACCACTGCATGTTGATGCAGTTCCATGATATCATGTCAAGTTTCATGAATTTTAGACGAGTTTTCGATTTACTAGAATTTTAAAACCATGCATCTCAATGTTAGCGGGCGAGCGATGGTGACAAAGGTGTTTGACATTCATTCCCATTTCTTGCATGAGACCTAAGGTTGCAACCAAGGATACAGATTTGATTTTTCAACCCATTTATATGCACTGGAGCAGGTGCATGTAGTTCAAATTTGAATTATGCACATTAATGCATAGAAAACTCAGTTAATGTATAATTGTCCAAGCAAACTCCAAAAAATCCCAAAAACTGACACAACACTCCTGTTGTTCTATGTTGAACGAGAAAATTTTTGAAAGTAAGAAGAGGCAACAGATATCGTTTCGACCCCTAAGGTGGCACGTTCCCTACCGAAACCATCAGGCTTGTTGTGGGAAAAGCTCTGGTTTGTGAGAAGCTTATACCAAAACCTCCCCCAAATGGGACAATATTTTTACACTGGCATGTCGATGCCGTTCCATGATATCATGTCAAGTTTCATGAATTTCAGACGAGTTTTCAATTTACTAGATTTTAAAACCATCTATCTCAATGTTAGCGGGCGAGCGACGATGGCAAAGGTGTTTGACATTCATTCCCATTTCTTGCATGGGACCTAAGGTTGCAAGCAAGGATACACATTTGATTTTTCAACCCATTTATATGCACGGGAGCATGTGCTTGTAGTTCAAATTTGAATTATGCACATTAATGCATAGAAAACTCAGTTAATGTATAATTGTCCAAGCGAACTCCCAAAAATCCCAAAAATTAACACAACACTCCTGTTGTTCTATGTTGAATGAGAGAATTTTTGAAAGTAAGAAGAGGCAACAGATAATGTTTCATCCCCTAAGGTGGCACGTTCCCTACCGAAACCATCAGGCTCATTGTGGGAGAAGCTCTGCTTTGTGAGAAGCTTATACCCAAACCTGCCCCAAATGGGACAATATTTTTACCATGGCATGTCGATGCCGTTCCATGATATCATGTCAAGTTTCATGAATTTCAGACGAGTTTTTGATTTACTAGAATTTTAAAACCATGTATCGCAATGTTAGCGGCCGAGCGACAATGTCAAGGTGTTTGACATTCATTCTCATTTCTTGCTTGTGACCTAAGCTTGCAACCAAGGACAAACATTTGATTTTGCAACCCTTTTTTATGTACTAGAGCATGTGCATGTAGTTCAATTTTGAATTATGCACATAAATGCCTAGAAAACTCAGTGAATGTATAAAAATGTCCAAACGATCCCCGAAAAAGTCCAAAATTTAACACGACACTCCTGTTGTTCTATGTTGACACCAGGAAAAAATTGAAAGGAAGAAGAGGCGACGAATATCGTTTTTTCCACAAAGATGACACGTTTCCCTAACGGAACCATGAGGCTTCTTGTGAGAAGCTTATACCATAACCTGCCCCAAATGGGACAATATTTTTTACCCTAGCATGTTGACGCCATTCCATGATAGCATGCTAAGGTTCATGAATTTCAGATGGGTTTTGGATTTACTAGAATGACAAAAGCAAGTACACCCAACGTTCGCCGTAGAGCCATGGTGCCGTGATGTTCACAATTCATCCCCATTTCTTGCATGGGACATAAGCATAAACTCATGGACACATATATGATTTTACAACCCATGTTGGTGCACCGGAGCATGTGCATGTAGTTCAATTTTGAATTGTGCACCTTAAATAGCTAGAAAACCAATTTAATGTATAAAATGTCCAAACGAACCTGAATAATTCCATTTTTTTACGACACACATATAGTTGCATGTTCATTGCAGATAAAAGTTCTAGCAATTCAAACACCCTCCATTGCCGTTGTGACCCCATTATGTAATTCAAATGAAGATGAAAAATCAAGTAGATCCCACACAGTTTATTATCACCAACCGTGTGAGATGCAGTACAAAATATCTTGGAGCACTGTTGGTGTATAGTATGCCTATGGTTTACGCGAGAAGGTGCTTCGGCTACAGTCCACAGCCAGTGTGTCAAGCACACTAGCTCGCTCCCCAAATATCATTTCACTATTCAATTGTTGCCGGTGAAAGATGGGGACATGGACCCACGTCGTGAGGGCAACTTTGGCGGCCCACTACAGCAAGAGCGCAGCCGTAGCCGCCATGCGCGTGCTAACAAGGTGCATGAGTGCAGCCGCAATCTGTGACCAGGCGGCCAAGGCAGACCAAACGGTTGTTGTTGCTTCTCAGGTGGCGGCAACAACATCTGCCTTGGGGATAGCAATTGGAGAGAGCGGCACAATAGTTGTCCGTTCCGCAGCGGCGGCCTTAGCCCTGATGGAGGCCACCCACGACCATGTCGAGGCCGCCCACGCCCAGCTCATGGCGGTCACTACACAAAATGAATGAAGCTTCTCCAACAACGGTCGGTAACCCACGGCTGAAGAGTTGGCAATCGCCAAGAGCGTTCGAGCAGTCGCCCGTTACTCCGCAGCATACCTTGCCATGACGGAGCCCGTCCAAGCCCAGATCGCGGCCGCCCACGCCCAGCTCATGGCGGCCTTTTCCAAAGAGATGGTGGACGCGGATGGCGAGATGCTTGTCGAGTATGGTGCGATGGATGCCATGGAGCCCCTTCCCCAGGAGACCATCGGGCGTGAGCTGGACATGGAGGAGGCGGCGGAGATCGACGAGCACCAGTCATAGTAGTAATCTTTGTTTTGTTTAATTAAGAGCACCGGTCTTTAATTTGTTAGATTAATGTTTAGGTCAGCTAGCTCTGTTTAATTGCCGAACTTGCTTGATTAAGAAGTGTGGGTGTGCTGTAGTCTCCTTTTTGTATCCAAATTATGCAATGACGTGGATGACCACCTTAACTAGGGAAATTCGAACCAAAATTTTTGACGTTCAAACTCATCACACACAGGTTAAACTATCTGAATCATTTGTGATGTTCACATATCGTACACAGTTCTGAATAAGGGACCGTGTCTGATGACACTTTGCGCACCAGTTTTTTCGCTGAACCAATTCAAATTTTCGGCTTCCGCAAAAATATCTACCTCCCCACCCCCTTACCAAAAGCAACATTTCCCCTGTTTCCGCCTTCCTTTCCAAGTTGAAACCTTCACTCCTTGCTTGCAGCGCAACCTCCTTGCCGGTGACCCTCCTTCACGCTGCTCGGCCTCGTCTATCCAGGCAGGTAATCCACACCCGACCCCATCCTCCTCCTCCTTCCACATCACACATGCCCCGACCACCGGCGCGACACCTTCCACCCAAATCACCGACCCCTCCACCAAATAAGCGCTGCTATAAGCCATGGTGCATGTAGTATAGCCAGGAGCTCAAGGAGCATTTGGCAGCAGAGAAGCAAATCGCGGCCGCATGTGCAGATGAGGTCGCGATGGCTGCCATTCATGCCGACCCCAGATCTTGGAGGAGCACCTCGCCGTCGATGCCACCGGCGATGCCTCACGCATTGACGCCGCGACACGGTTGGCTGCTATAAAAGACAATTCGTGGCATTTTGTCGAGGCCACCCTCGGTGAATTCGACGAAGACTACGAGGTGTTTTCTCAGTGTGCACGTGCTTACCTCAACTCGAGAGCCAGCAGGTTGGTGCCCGAAGCAGTTCAAGCAACTCACCACTATGACGAGGGCACCCACGATGCGGAGACCTCGCCCTCTTCCATGTCCAAGGAGCCAATCGCCATCGATATCTCCGACGATGAGGAGTAGCTTGCCTTATTAGCTCACTATAAGAACCCATGTTCAGTTTGCTAGCTACTGCCTTTCCTTAACAAATTCTAGTGAATTGTGCTATCTACTTTTACCATGCAATCTGTTGCTCTAGTGTATATGTTGTGTATGTCGTGCAATGTGGTGCTCATTTATTAACTGTTTGGTTAATTAGTTGTCGTGTTCAGTTTATTGTTTGGTTCAATTCTGCAAATGTGATGTTCAATTCTTCAGGGTGCAATTTTGTATTGTCTTCCATGTGAGAAATAAATCGAATTTTTCTTTACAAAATACATGAGAAACAAATACAATTGCTATATTTCCAAGTTGTCAAGCATGCTTGGTTTGGTTAACTGTTTGATCTTGTAGTATGTTATACATTATGCAATGTGGTGCTCAGTTAACATTTGGTTCATTCGTTGTGGTGTTTATTTAACTATTTGGTTCAATTCTGCAATGCAATGTTCAATTGTTGTGGGTGCATTCTATTATTTTATATCATGTGAGAAATAAATCTAGTTTGGTTGTACTAAATACATGAGAAACAAATACAATTGCTATATTTCCAAGTTGTTAAGCATGGATGGTTTGGTTAACTGTCTAATCTTCTATTAGGAGTATGTTATATTGTGCAATGTGGTGCTCAGTTAATGTTTGGTTCATTTGTTGTGGTGTTTAGTTAACTGCTTGGTTCAATTCTACAATGCGATGTCCAATTGTCGTGGGTAGAATTTTGTATTGTTGTGCATGTGAGGAATAAATCGAATTTGGTTGCACTTAATACATGAGAAACATATACAATTTCTATATTTCCTAGTTCTTAATCATGCTTGGTTTGGATAGATGGGTTTTCCATGTGTCTTGAATTAATCTGATGAATTTGCAATGTGCTTATTTTTCATCAATATATTTTACTAACAGCATGCGAATCCTCACTTAACCTGATCACTAACTGATAACCCACAAGTATAGGGGATCGCAACAGTTTTCGAGGGTAGAGTATTCAACCCAAATTTGTTGATTCGACACAAGGGGAGTGTCGGTGTCAAAACCGGCGGATCTTGGGTAGGGGGTCCCGAACTGTGCGTCTAGGCGGATGGTAACAGGAGACAAGGGACACGATGTTTTTACCCAGGTTCGGGCCCTCTCGATGGAGGTAAAACCCTACTCCTTCTTGATTAATATTGATGATATGGGTAGTACAAGAGTAGATCTACCACGAGATCAAGGAGGCTAAACCCTAGAAGCTAGCCTATGGTATGATTGTTGTAATGGTTGTTCGTTCTACGGACTAAATCCCTCCGGTTTATATAGACACCGGAGAGGGCTAGGGTTACACAGAGTCGGTTACAATGGTAGGAGATCTACATATCCGTATTGCCAAGCTTGCCTTCCACGCCAAGGAAAGTCCCATCCGGACACGGGACAAAGTCTTCAATCTTGTATCTTCATAGTCTTGGAGTCCGGCCGATGATGATAGTCCGGCTATCCGGAAACCCCCTAGTCCAGGACTCCCTCAGTAGCCCCTGAACCAGGCTTCAATGACGATGAGTCCAGCGCGCATATTGTTCGGCATTGCAAGGCGGGTTCCTCCTCCGAATTAATCATAGAAGATTTGTGAACACCAGGATAGTGTCCGGCTCTGCAAAATAAATTCCACATACCACCATAGAGAGAATAGTATGTACACAAGTTCAATCTGCTGACGTATTTTGTGGCGTGACGTCACACCACTGCCAAGCCTTTACTTGAATCGGTTTTACTATACCGCCTCAGCGCGTTTAGCAAAGCGGTTTCCTTGACACGTCTTGTCGAAGAAGAGATCGTGTTCCCCTTATTCCGGGATTCCCATCAATACGGACGTGGGTAACCCAACCGCGCCATTGATTGTGGCGCTCGGGAGATAGGCAAGTTTTACCAGGCCGGTGGGGACGCATAGTCTTCGTCCGCCCATATATAAGGGGATAAGGATCCACCCTTTTTACCTACGCCTTCTTCCTCCTCTGCCTATCCATCTCCGCGCACTCGAGCTCCAGCGCCCAAGCCCGCACAACTCGCCTCAACCTTCTCCAGCCATGTCCGGAGCGGGAGGCAAGTGGATGGCCTCCTTCGTTACGGGGGGGCACATCAAAAAACTGCGCGGCGCCGGATACCTGTCCAATGACATCGTGCACCGGCTGCCCGACAAGGGGCAGCTCATCCCCACCCCCAGGCCCCATGAGAGGGTCGTATTTCTTCCCCACTTCCTCCGCGGACTGGGTTTCCCACTTCATCCCTTCGTCCGGGGACTCATGTACTACTACGGTCTGGACTTCCACGATCTGGCGCCAAACTTCATCCTCAACATCTCGGCGTTTATCGTCGTGTGTGAGGCCTTCCTCTGCATCCAGCCCCACTTCGGCTTGTGGCTAAAGACCTTCAATGTCAAGCTGAAGGTTGTGAAGGGCAACCAAGCGGAGTGCGGAGGTGCCATGGTGGGAAAAATGCCCAACGTCACTTGGCTCGAGGGCGCCTTCGTGGAAACCATCAAAGGGTGGCAATCGGGGTGGTTCTATATCACCGAGCCGCGTGACCCTAAATGGGCTGCGGCCCCCGAGTTCAGATCTGGTACCCCCATGCAGCTCACCTCCTGGAAAGAGAAGGGCTTGCTATGGGGCAGTTCGGAGGAGCTGACCGGACTCCAGTCCTGTCTCTAGACCCTGGTGAACAAGAAGCTTAAGCTTGTCAACGTGATCCAGGTCATGCTCGTCCGCCGGATTCTCCCCTGCCAACAACGGGCCTTCAATCTATGGGAGTTTGATCCGGCACAGTATCGGACCCTTAGCGAGCTCTTCGACATAAAATACGAAGCGGCCTGGAGGGTGCTGTTCAAGGGGGGAGAAGCCCCCGCATCCGAAACTGAAGACCGCGGATTCAGCATGCAGCGCCCGGCCGGTGCGGTAAGATATGTTATCCTTTATGGGACATTTATTTCTTTCATAGTTTGACTCTATTGTGGGATCTAAAATTCCCAATGCCTTTAACAGGACTGGCAGAGGACGTCCGGACAGGTTAACTGTCCGGCTCCCCTCCCCGAAGACCCAGCGGACACCCGTTTAACGGGGCTGCTAGTCCCGGCACTTTACGTGGTGCCGGAGAAGAAGGCCAAGAAGAAGGCCACGGGAACCCGAAGAAGTTCCCGGCGCCAGGTGGTATCGGACTCGTCGTCCGATGGCTCGGAGGCGGACTCCTCCCCCGAGGACGAGGAGGAGAAAGAGGACTCTCCACAAGAGGGAGGAGAGAAGAAAAGGAAGGCTTCCCCAATGGGGGAGGCCGAAGGGTCCAAGAAGGGAAGGACCCTTCCTCCGGACTGCTCCGCCAACGCCGGTGATGGCGACGGGGAGTGGCCCTCAAGGGCCAAGCCCCCGGCAAGATCGTAAGTATCCGGATTCCTGAATGATTTATAATTTCTCTTTGTGCCATGTAGTGTCCTTCTAATGCCGCACACTACCTGTAGTCCGGCCGAGGATGATCTTCCCGCTTCATCGAGCGGGTCCTTGGCTCCGTCGGATGTGGATTCCCTTCCGACCGCCTCAACTCCCCGTGGCGCTAACGACGCTAAGGTGGGATCCCAGGAGGGGACTCATCAGGAGGAGGAGGCTCCGGAGGTGCCGCAAGGCAGCCTCCCGGACTTTGCGCCGGACTCCGCACTGGAACCAGCAGTGGTTCCGGAGTCCGGCAGGCGGCCCCTTCGTAAGAAGGGCAAGACCGTGACACCGGCGGCCTCCATCCAACCGGAGGCGCCGGACAACTTGTTGGAGGCGCTCAACGGCGCTTCCATCAAGGAAGAACACCGCACTATAATGAGCGCGGTGATTCAGAAGGTTCAGCTCGCCAAGAGCAGGCTGACCGAAGCCTGCGGCAGCCTTCTAACGGGCTTTGAGGTAAGAAAATTAAAAATATGTAATGTAATACCACATAGACAGTAGCCCCTGATGCTCGGTTCGGTGTTCGGAAAGAAAAGCCAGACTGATGATCTAAAAAGATATACGCAGGAGGTCTAAAAAATTATGTCAATATGGGATTGCAGGCTGCGCTGCTGACCTCCGCCGCACTGACTGCGGAGGTCGATGCTTTGAAGCAGAACCTCGAGTGGTCCGAGATTGAGCTCGGCCGTGCCAAGAAGCAGCTCGAGGACAGGGAAGGTGAGTGACACCATATTAAATTTGTACCTTACAGAAAAGGATTTTGGTTGCAAGAAAAATAACAAGGATAACGTGGGTACTCCAGGGGCCACGAACGAGGTGGCGACCCTTAAGGAGGCCGTGTCCGCGGCCAAGCGCAATGAGGCCGCGGAGCGAGCCGAGCGGGAGAAGCAGGAGGCGAGGGTGGCGGAGGTGCAGCAAGAGCTCCAGGTTCTTGTGGAGAAGCACAAGAGTTTGGAGCGCGACTCGAGGACTCGAGAGTCCGAGCTTGCCTCGGCTCTTGAGAGTGCCAAAGCCGCTAAGGCCGAAGCCCACAAAGCCCTCCAAGAGGTGGAAGATTTGAAGAGAATAGCAGCGGGTAAGGCTTTTTTCATGCAAAGCAAGCATGTGAAAGTGAATTACCTGTTATTTACCTGAAATCGGAGCTCTCCAGGAGCGTTTGCAGATCTGCCTCGCAGCGTGTACGATGCCGCCGCATTCTACCGGGCCGAGGAGGGGAGCTCAACGGAGAAGGTCTTCTGGTCTCAATATGCTGAGGCCGGACATCCGGTGCCCCTTAGCGACCAGCTAAAGCAGCTAGTCGAGCTCCACAAGGTAGCCGAACAGGCCATGAAGGGCCTCATAGTTCGGCTGTGGCCCGGGGAGGCCATGCCTGTGAGCTACTTCGGCTTAGTGCGGCGGCTGGTGGATGCGTGTCCCTGGGTGGAAGTCGTCAAGCGCTCCGCCTGCATTGAAGGTGCCCGTCGGGCCCTTGCCCGTGCAAAAGTGCACTGGGGCAGGCTGGATGCTGAGAAGCTTCTAACAGACGCGCCGCCGGCGGGCAAGGAGTATCGCACGCCCGAAATGTACAATAAGAGTGTCCTGAAGGGTGCCCGCAAGATTGCGGACGAGTGCTCCAAAGATGTAATATTTGAGTAGACTCGCAATGTGTTATCCTGTGCGCTGAAAAGTTTGTTCGTATGCGCTAAGCAACGCTTATTAATTTAAAATATTACCTTCTGTGCGGCCGTTTATAAAATCTGAGAGATGGCAAGTCGTCGGCTTCAGCCCCCATGCCACGAGTGCTGGGGTGTTCGGTATAAACTTGAGCGCTCTTGTTCCCATTTTGGGTTCATCTAGGGAGGCGCTCAACACGACGAACAAGGCAACCGGACTTATAATGCTTGAACACTCTCATTTAGCCATAGAATTCTATAATTTTAAATTTCGGCGAAGCCCCTAGTATTCGGAAGACCGAGTTCGGGGCGCTATCCACGCCTGGGTCGGACAAAGCTGGTTCCTCGCTCTAAGCGGCATAAGTCTTTAGGGACTCGAAAAGACCTCTTGAACAGCGACCAGCTCTCGCCTTATCATGACGGTCAGTTTTAGCTTTCTCCACTGAGGCGCTCGCCCAGCTCAACCGGGGCGCAATCGCTGTGGTTCTCCCAGTGCTACCTTAGCCGATAAAACGGAACGTAAGGTACCAAAACATGGGAGCCGGGCAAACCCAACTATTGACCCAAGACATGATTCGGAGCCGATGCATATAATGCTATAAGTTTGGGGTGCCGCACTTGGGAAAGTGTTCGGACTTATCACACCATAATGCAGGGAACATAAGCCCCTGGTGTATTCGGCCGTACCAAAGTGTACGGATGCAGGATGCTACAAATGAACATATGTATATAAAAAGAAATGCAGCTATAAGCAAAAAGCGATGCATTGTTTATTCAGAAATACTGCCATGAATGCGGAGCGATACAACTAGTGCGTTAAGCAAGGGATTGGACTATTTAAACATGTCCCCCTCCAGGGGTAGGCTGCGGAATGGTGTATTAAACAGATTTAATGCTCGTAATGGAGACCACCTTAGTTTTCGTCGTAGCCTTTCTCCTTCCCTGGCTGTTGTATCGTGAGTTCGGCAGGTCTACTGCCGGAGAAGGCCTCTGGTGAACGGAGTCCTGTGGATAAGAAAAAAAGAAAAAAAAGAAAAAGAGCGACGCACTTGGGAGCCCCTGGTATGGTTGAGCCGCACTCTGGCCCTGTCGTGGTCGTGCCCCTCCCCCTATGCCCATGGTATCTCCAGAGCGTAATTATGTACGCGAAGGACTAGTCTTGCAATCATGCAAGGGCTGGGGTTGGGGCCGCATTGCTACGCGTGCTCGGAACGGGCCAGGCGGTCTTGTTGTACGTTACTCCGGGCGCGTTTGGCCATGTCCGGTCGCTTAACGGCCGGACTCGAAAATTGTCTTGAGAGGCTGTTCTGTACATCTGCCGCAAGAGCCGCTGTGTGTTCCTCCGTTCGGAGGGAGCGTTCAGTGTTTCCATTGAACGTGATGACTCCTCGAGGGCCTGGCATCTTGAGCTTGAGGTATGCATAATGCGGCACCACTTTGAACTTTGCAAACGCGGTCCATCCGAGCAGAGCATGATAGCCGCTGCGGAACGGGACTATATCAAAGATTAACTCTTCGCTTCGGAAGTTATCCGGGGATCCGAAGACCACTTCCAGTGTGACTGAGCCTGTACAATTGTCCTCTACACCTGGTATGATGCCTTTGAAGGTCGTCTTTGTAGGTTTAATCCTTGAGGGGTCTATGCCCATCTTGCGCACTGTGTCCTAATAAAGCAGGTTCAGGCTGCTGCCGCCGTCCATCAGGACTCTTGTGAGGTGAAATCCATCGGCGATTGGGTCTAAAACCAATGCGGCGAATCCGCCGTGGCGGATACTGGTGGGGTGGTCCCTTCGATCAAAAGTGATCGGGCAAGAGGACCATGTATTGAACTTCGGGGCGACTGGCTCCATCGCATATACATCCCTAAGTGCACGCTTCCGCTCCCTCTTGGGTATATGGGTTGCGTATATCATGTTTACCGTCAGCACTTGTGGGGGGAAACCCTTCTGTCCTCTACTGTTCGGCGGCCGGGTCTCTTCCTCGTCATCGCTATGCAGCCCCTTGTCGTTGTTTTCGGCAATTAACTTGCATGCCTGCTTGAATACCCAACAATCCCTGTTAGTGTGATTAGCTGGCTTTTCAGGGGTGCCATGTATCTGGCAAGAGCGGTTGAGTATTCGGTCCAAATTGGACGGACCCGGAGTGGTTCTTTTGAATGGCTTCTTCCGCTGACCGGGTTTAGAGCCTCTGAATCCGGCGTTGACTGCCGTATCCTCAGTATTATCGCCGTTAACACGATGTTTGTTTTTGTTTCGACGCGACCTGCCATTGCGGTCCTTAGTATCCGGACTGCCAGCATTTTTGCTGAGGTTGTTACTGCGGGCTAGCCAGCTGTCCTCCCCCGTACAGAAGCGGGTCATGAGTGATGTGAGGGCTGCCATGGATTTCGGCTTTTCCTGTCCTAGGTGCCGGGCCAGCCACTCGTCGCGAATGTTGTGTTTGAAGGCTGCGAGGGCCTCTGCATCCGAACAGTCGACAATTTGATTTTCTTTGTGAGGAACCGTGTCCAGAATTGTCTGGCCGATTCGTCTGGCTGCTGAATTATGTGGCTTAGGTCATCGGCGTCTGGTGGTTTCACATATGTGCCCTGGAAGTTGTCAAGGAATGCGGCTTCCAGGTCCTCCCAACACCCAATTGATTCTGCTGGCAAGCTGTTAAGCCAATGCCGAGCTGGTCCTTTAAGCTTGAGAGGGAGATATTTGATGGCGTGGAGATCGTCACCACGGGCCATATGGATGTGAAGGAGATAGTCTTCGATCCAAACCGCGGGGTCTGTTGTGCCATCGTAGGATTCAATGTTCACGGGTTTAAACCCTTCAGGGATTTAATGATCCATTACTTCATCTGTGAAGCATAGTGGGTGTGCGGCGCCTCTATACTGGGAAATATCGCGACGTAGCTCAACAGAGCTTTGTCTACTGTGTTCGGCCCAGCCGGAGTTGCTGTATCCGGCACGACGGTAGTCGTCTCGCATCGTGGGGCGCCCACGTGATCCATAGATCGATCTTGATTGTCTTGCCTTGTCCTCCAATATGTTTCGCAAGTCCGGCGCATTCCCCCGTGGCTTCGTACTTTTCGAGCGATGCCGGGGTACGGTCCTGATGGAGGGCCTAGAGGCCTCTCTGTCGCGGCCACGAGGTGGTCGGTCTGCCATATTGTGCGCTGGTGATGAAGGTTTATATGCCTCCTCCTCTAATCGGGGAGCAACTTGCGTTTTGGGTAGCTTTTGGAGGGGCGTTCGAGTTCATACTCTTCGGCCGCAAGGACTTCAGTCCATTTGTCGGCTAGCAGATCTTGATTAGCTTGAAGCTATTGCTGCTTTTTCTTTAGGCTATTTGCCGTGGCCATAAGCCTGCGTTTAAAACGCTCTTGTTCGACGGGATCCTCGGGCACGACAAATTCGTCATCGTTGAGGCTTGCCTCGTCTCCGGAGGGAGGCATGTAATTGTCATCCTCGACCTCTTCGTCTGCCGCTCTCTCGGGAGGGCTGGCTTCTCCGTCCTCCTGTGCTGAATCTTGCTAGAGGGGGTTGTCTTCGGCACTTTCTGGAGTGTTATTATCTCCGATGCCGGAATCTCCATTCTTGCTGTGGCGGGATTTAGAGCGGCGCCGCTGACGTCGGCGCTTGGGCTGTTTCTTAGGGGAATCTGCCTCCGCTGCTTCTTCGCCGTTCCCATCCTTTGGGATGTCCACCATGTATATGTCGTATGATGAGGTGGTCTTCCAGTGCCCCGTAGGCGCTGGTTCTTGGTCGTCTCCGGCATCGTCGTCCATACCGTCGATGTCTTCAGAGTCGTTGTCTAGCATGTCGGTTAGATCGTCGACAGTGGCTACAAAGTGGGTGGTGGGTGGGTTTTGAATTTCTTCGTCGTCCGCATCCCAACCGTCCTGACCGCAGTCCGGCCAGGGCTCTCCTGATAACGAGAGACGTTTTAGCGAATTCAGAATGTCGCCAAAGGGTGAGTGCTGAAAGATGTCCGCGGTGGTGAACTCCATGATCGGCGCCCAATCGGATTCGATTGGTAGGGGCGCAGGAGGTTCGGAGTCCGGCAAGGAGTCCAGCACCTCAGAGTCACGAGCTTTACAAGGGACAAGGTCAGTGTTCGGCTCCATCGCCGTAGAGATTGCAATTCCCGATGCGGCGTCCAGCCACCTGTCCTCGATCTGCGCGGTCGGCTCCGAACTAGGGGTCGGAGCGGACTCATGTGCGGCTTCCAGGGCACTGTCCGGCGGCAGAGCTAAATCATGCCCATCGTGACAGCGTGGCACGCTCGGCTGTGGTTCGAATCCATCGAAGATCAAGTCTCCGCGGATGTCGGCCGTGAAGTTTAGGCTTCCAAATCTGACCTGACGGCCAGGGGCGTAGCTTTCGATCTGCTCCAGATGGCCAAGCGAATTGGCCCGCAGTGCAAAGCCGCCGAACGCGAAAATCTGTCCGGGGAGAAAAGTCTCATCCTGGACTGCGTAGTTGTTGATGATTGAAGGAGCCATCAAGTCTATCGGTGACGACATAGAGGAACTCTCAATGAAAGCACCAATGTCGGTGTCAAAACCGGCGGATCTCGGGTAGGGGGTCCCGAACTGTGCGTCTAGGCGGATGGTAACAGGAGACAAGGGACACGATGTTTTTACCCAGGTTCGGGCCCTCTCGATGGAGGTAAAACCCTACTCCTGCTTGATTAATATTGATGATATGGGTAGTACAGGAGTAGATCTACCACGAGATCAAGGAGGCTAAACCCTAGAAGCTAGCCTATGGTATGATTGTTGTAATGGTTGTTCGTCCTACGGACTAAAACCCTCCGGTTTATATAGACACCGGAGAGGGCTAGGGTTACACAGAGTTGGTTACAATGGTAGGAGATCTACATATCCGTATTGCCAAGCTTGCCTTCCACGCCAAGGAAAGTCCCATCCGGACACGGGACGAAGTCTTCAATCTTGTATCTTCATAGTCTTGGAGTCCGGCCGATGATGATAGTCCGGCTATCCGGACACCCCCTAGTCCAGGACTCCCTCAGGGAGCCAAAGAATATTCTCAATTATTAGCAGCTGAGTTGTCAATTCAACCACACCTGGAAACTTAGTATCTGCAGCAAAGTGTTTAGTAGCAAAGTAATATGATAGTGGTGGTAACGGTAACAAAAGTAAAGGCAACAAAAGTAATGTTTTTGGTATTTTGTAGTGATTGTAACAGTAGCAACGGAAAAGTAAATAAGTGTAAATCAGTATATGGAAAACTCGTAGGCACCGGATTAGCGATGGATAATTATGTCGGATGAGGTTCATCATGTAGCAGTCATAACATAGGGTGACACAGAACTAGCTCCAGTTCATCAATGTAATGTAGGCATGTATTCCGTATATAGTCATACGTGCTTATGGAAAAGAACTTGCATGACATCTTTTGTCCTACCCTCCCGTGGCAGCGGGGTCCTATTGGAAACTAAGGGATATTAAGGCCTCCTTTTAATAGAGAACCGGAACAAAGCATTAGCACATAGTGAATACATGAACTCCTCAAACTATGGTCATCACCGGGAGTGGTCCCGATTATTGTCACTTCGGGGTTGCCGGATCATAACACATAGTAGGTGACTATAGACTTGCAAGATAGGATCTAGAACACACATATATTCATCAAAACATAATAGGTTCAGATCTGAAATCAGGGCACTCGTGCCCTAGTGACAAGCATTAAGCATAGCAAAGTCATAGCAACATCAACCTCAGAACATAATGGATACTAGGGATCAAACCCTAACAAAACTAACTCGACTACATGATAAATCTCATCCAACGCATCATCGTCCAGCAAGCCTACGATGCAATTACTCACGCACGGCGGTGAGCATCATGAAATTGGTGATGGAGGATGGTTGATGATGACGACGGCGACGAATCCCCCTCTCTGGAGCCCCGAACGGACTCCAGATCAGCCCTCCCGAGAGAGATTAGGGCTTGGCGGCGGCTCCATATCGTAAAACGCGATGATTTCTTCTCTCTAATTTTTTTCTCCCCGAAAGCCAATATATGGAGTTGGAGTTGGCGTCGGAGGGCCACCAGGGGGCCCACGTGGTAGGGGGGCATGCCCAGGGGGAGGGGGCGCCCCCACCCTCGTGAGCAGGGTGTGGGGCCCCTGGTCTTCATATTTTGCGAGGATTTTTCTTTATTTTTTCTAAGGTGTTCCGTGGAGTTTGAGGACATTCCGAGAATTTTTATTTTCTGCACAAAAAACAACACCATGGCAGTTCTGCTGAAAACAACATCAGTCCGGGTTAGTTCCATTCAAATCATACAAGTTAGAGTTCAAAACAAGGGCAAAAGTGTTTGGAAAAGTAGATACGACGGAGACGTATCAACTCCCCCAAGCTTAAACCCTTGCTTGTTCTCAAGCAATTCAGTTGACAAACTGAAAGAGAAAAAGAAAAACTTTTACAAACTCTGTTTGCTCTTGTTGTTGTAAACATGAAAAGCCAGCATTCAAGTTTCAGCAATTATTATGATCTAACCATACTCACAATGACACGTAGGTCTCACAATTACTCATATCAATAGCATAATCAGCTAGCAAGCCATAATAATAAAACTCAGATGACAACACTTTCTCAAAACAATCATAACATGATATAACAAAATGGTATCTCACTAGCCCTTTCTGAGACCGCAAAACATAAATGCAGAGCACCTTTAAAGATCAAGGACTGACTAAACATTGTAATTCATGGTAAAAGAGATCCAGTCAAGTCATACCCAATATAAACCAATAATAATGAATGCAAACGACAATGTGCTCTCCAGTGGGTGCTTTTTAATAAGAAGGGTGATGACTCAACATAAAAGTAAATAGATAGGCCCTTCACAGAGGGAAGCAGGGATTTGTAGAGGTGCCAGAGCTCAGTTTTGAAACAGAGATAAATTATATTTTGAGCGGCATACTTTCATTGTCAACATAACAACTAAAAGACGACGATATCTTCCATGCTAAACAGATTATAGGCGGTTCCCAAACAGAATGGTAAAGTTTATACTCCCCTTCCTCCACAAGCATCAATCCATGGCTTGCTCGAAACAACGAGTGCCTCCAACATTCAACGGGTCCCAAGGGGAGTTTTGTTTGCAGTTATTTTGATTTAGTTTGTATAAAGCATGGGACTGGGCATCCCGGATACCAGCCATTTTCTCGTGAATAGGAGCGGAGTCCACTCCTCTTGAGAATAACCCGCCTAACACGGAAGATAAGGGCAGCTCTAGTTGACATATGAGCTATTCGAGCATGCAAAACAGAATGTTTATTTGAAGGTTTAGAGTTTGGCACATACAAATTTACTTGGAACGGCAGGTAAATACCGCATATAGGTAGGTATAGTGGACTCATATGGAATAACTTTGGGGTTTAAGGAGTTTGGATGCACAAGCAGTATTCCCGCTTAGTACAGGTGAAGGCTAGCAAAAGACTGGGAAGCGACCAACTGAGAGAGCGACAACAGTCGTAAACATGCATTAAAATTAATTCACACCGAATACAAGCATGAGTAGGATATAATCCACCATGAACATAAATATCATGAAGGCTATGTTGATTTGATTCAACTACATGCATGAACATGTGCCAAGTCTAGTCACTCAATACATTTAAAGGAGGATACCATCCCATCATACCACATCATAATCATTCTAATAGCATGTTGGCATGCAAGGTAAACCATTATAAGTCATAGCTAATCAAGCATGGCACAAGCAACTATAATCTCTAAATGTCATTGCAAATATGTGTACTTCATAATAGATGAATCTGGAACGATGAATCATCATATTTACAAAAACAAGAGAGGTCGAGTTCATACCAGATTTTCTCTTCCCAATAAGTCCATCATATATCATCATTATTGCCTTTCACTTGCACAACCGAACGGTGTGTATAATAATAAGAGTGCACGTGCATTGGACTAAGCTGGAATCTGCAAGCATTCAACTCAAGAGAGAAGACAAGTAATATGGGCTCTAGGTTAAATAAACAATCATGCATATAAGAGCCACTAAGCATTTCCAGTAAGGTCTTCTCAACCCCCAAAAGATAGAAAAGAAAATAAAAACTATTTACACGGGAAAGCTCCCAACAAGTAAAAGAAGAACGGGAAATATTTTTGGGTTTTCTCTTTTTAATTCTACTACAAGCATGAAAAGTAAACTAACTATTTTTTTGGTTTTTCTTAAAGTTTATCAAACACACAAGAAGAAAGCAAGAAAAAGAAATTTAAACTAGCATGGATAATACAATGAAAAAGTATGAGCACCGACATCTAGCAATGAGTGTGTGTGTGAACATAAATGTGATGTCGGTGGGAAATACGTACTCCCCCAAGCTTAGGCTTTTGGCCTAAGTTGGTCTATTGCCAGGGATGGCCTCGTGGATATCCGTAGGTGAAGCTGGGGTCGTACTGTGATGTAGCGGCTATCGCCGCCTGAGCTGTAGCGTGGAGTCGAGCAGCCTCCACTCTCCTTTCGTACTCATCTGCCTCCTCTCTGGTAATAATATATCTTCTTTTTGCCTGTGAATCAAAGAAAGCAGGAGCGGGAAGAGCAACATGGACTACACGACGTCTGTCAAAGATTAGTCGATACTGGAGAGGTGGTTCAGTCCTCTCAACAAACTGGTGGGAAACCATAGAATCAAAATCTAAATAAGAAGGGGGTAACTCCATGTCACCCTCACGAATGTCTATCTCAAGAAAATTAGCTAAGCAGGTTGCATAAATTCCTCCAAAGAAATCTCCGCTATGTCTATTCTGATGCAACCTGCGAGCTATGATGGCTCCCAAATGATAAAATTGGTCTCCTAACACAGCACTCCTGAGAATACTGAGATTAGGGACACACATGTGACATGCTTCATCCTTAGCATTTATGCATCTACCTATGAAGAGAGCAAAATAATGTATAGCAGGAAAATGAATGCTCCCTATAGTAGCTTGTGTTATATCTCTAGATTCTCCCACAGTTATTCTAGCAAGAAAGTCTCTATATTCAGATTTAGGGGGATCCCTGACATTACCCCAAGATGGAAGTTTGCAAGTAGAAGTAAAATCCTCTAAGTCCATGGTATAAGATTTGTCATAAAGGTCAAACATGACTGAAGGAGAATTACGCGAGGATGAAAACTCAAACCTCCTCACAAATGAACTTGTGAGATCATGATACTGGGGGCATTTGTCAGCTTCAAAGTCCTCAAGACCGGCGTTACTCAAATATGCGCTAAATTCTTCTTTGATTCCCACTTGATACAAAAAAAATTCCGACGGCCATTCACAAGGCCTCACAGGAGCGTCTCTTGGTGGTTCCTCGTCAGCATCAGGTATTGCAAGCCTGGGACCTTGCTTCCTTGAAGGACCACCTTGGAACATCCTCCTAAGCATATTGTTTCCTCTGAAAAATTTCTGAATTTTTTAGTAACTTTAAATAAAAGTGAACCAATTTCAATAAAATTGATAGTAACAACTCCCACAAGTGCCTAGAGCCTATATAAAGCATTGGAACTACTTGGAACCATATAACTGGAGAAGTTATTTTTGGAAGGAAAGCAACCCCGGAGACTTGGAGTCCATGTCAAGAAAGAAACGAGGAAGGCACGAGGTAGGGGGGCACGCCCACCCCCCTTGGGCGCGCCCTCCACCCTCGTGGGGCCCTCGTGGCTCCCCTGACGTGTTTCTTCCTCCTATATGTACCAATATACCCTAAAACTTCCAGAACAGAAGATAGATCGGGAGTTCCGCTGCCGCAAGCCTATATAGCCACCAAAAAACCAATCGGGACCCTGTTCCGGCACCCTGCCGGAGGGGGATCCCATTACCGGTGGCCATCTTCATCATCCCGGCGCTATCCATGACGAGGAGGGAGTAGTTCACCCTCGGCGCTGAGGGTATGTACTAGTAGCTATGTGTTTGATCTCTCTCTCTCTCTCTCGTGTTCTCTCTCGTGTTCCATCTATGGCACGATCTTTATGTATCCCGAGCTTTGCTATTGTAGTTGGATCTTATGATGTTTCTCCCCCTCTACTCTCTTGTGATGAATTGAGTTTCCCCTTTTGAAGTTATCTTATTGGATTGAGTCTTTGATGAACACTTGATGTATGTCTTGCGTGGGATAACCGTGGTGACAATGGGTTATTCTATTGATCCACTTGATGTATGTTTTGGTGATCAACTTGCGGGTTTCATGACACTTGGGAACCTATGCATAGGGGTTGGCACACGTTCTTGACTCTCCGGTAGAAACTTTGGGGCACTCTTTGAAGTACTTTTATGTTAGTTGGATGAATTTGAGATTGTGTGATGCATATCGTATAATCATGCCCATGCATACTTGAGGTGACAATGGTGTATCTAGGTGACATTAGGGTTTTGGTTGATTTGTATCTTAAGGTGTTATTCTAGTACGAACTCTTTTATAGATTGATCCAAAAGAATAACTTTGAGGTGGTTTCGTACTCGACCATAATCTCTATGTTTGTTCTCCGCTATTAGTGGCTTTGGAGTGACTCTTTGTTGCATGTTGAGGGCTTGTAATATTATCTATCTATGTTATTATTGTTGAGAGAACTTGCACTAGTGAAAGTATGAACCCTAGGCCTTGTTTCCTATCATTGCAATACCGTTTACGCTCACTTTTACCACTTGTTACCTTGCTGTTTTTATATTTTCATATTACAAAAACCTATATCTACTATCTATTTTGCACTTGTATCACCATCTCTTCGACGAACTAGTGCACCTATACAATTTTCCATTGTATTGGGTGTGTTGGGGACACAAGAGACTCTTTGTTATTTGGTTGCATGGTTGTTTGAGAGAGACCATCTTCATCCTATGCCTCCTATGGATTGATAAACCTTAGGTCATCCACTTGAGGGAAATTTGCTACTGTCCTACAAACCTGTGCACTTGCAGGCCCAACAATGTCTACAAGAAGAAGGTTGTGTAGTAGACATCAAGCTCTTTTTTGGCGCCGTTGCCGGGGAGGTGAGTGCTTGAAGGTATATCTTTAGATCTTGCAATCGAATCTTTTTGTTTCTTGTTTTAGCACTAGTCTAGTTTATAAAAGAAAATTACAAAAAAATGGAGTTAAGTTTGTCTCATATGCTTCACCTTTTTAATATTTTTTGTGAGTATGATGGAAAGGAAAATTATGCTCAAGTACTAGAAGAAGAATTACATAG
Organism: Triticum dicoccoides; assembly: GCF_002162155.2. Classification (NCBI taxonomy): domain Eukaryota; kingdom Viridiplantae; phylum Streptophyta; class Magnoliopsida; order Poales; family Poaceae; genus Triticum; species Triticum dicoccoides. The sequence goes on from NC_041389.1 coordinate 359,563,466, forward strand.
AATGCTTGGCATAAAATATGTGAATGATGAGCATGATTGCAATGTTGTTAGTATGAATTCCTTGAATATCCATGATGCTAATGATATGCAAAGCCACAAGCTTGGGGAAGCTATGTTTGATGAAGATGATATTTTTTGTCCCCCAAGCTTTGATGAGCAAATTTACTATGATGAAAGCATGCCTCCTATCTATGATGATTATTGTGATGATACGTATGCTATAAAGAAGAAGTTTGCTTATGTGGAGAGTAGTAAATTTTCTATGCTTGTAGATCATGAAAAGAATGCTTTAGGTGCTGGTTATATTGTTGAATTCATTCATGATGCTACTGAAAATTATTATGAGAGAGGAACATATGCTTGTAGGAATTGCAATAATGTCAAGTTTCCTCTCTATGTGCTTAAAATTTTGAAGTTATGCTTGTTTTACCTTCCTATGCTTGTTGATTATTGTTCCCATAAGTTGTTTGCTCACAAAATCCCTATGCATAGGAAGTGTGTTAGACTTAAAAGTGCTAGTCATATGCTTCATGATGCTCCCGTTATGTTTCAATTCTTATCTTTTATGTGAGCATCATTGTCATCATCATGCCTAGCTAGAAAGGCATTAAAGAAAAGCGCTTGTTGGGAGACAACCCAATATTTATCCTTACTGTTTTTGTGTGTACACATGATTATGCTACTGTAGTAATCATATTTTATAGCTTTTGTTTCAATAAAGTGCCAAGTAGAACCTTTGGGAAGACTTGGGTGAAGTTTATGTGATCTTGCTGTGAAAAACAGAAACTTTAGCGCTCACGAGAATAGCTGCCATTTTTTACTGGAGAGTGATTTTAGATTGATTCTTTTTGCAGATGATTAATATACAAATTTCTCAGGTCCAGCAATTTATTTCATAATTTTTGGGGTTCCAGAAGTATACGTTTTATACAGATTACTACAGACTGTTCTGTTTTTGACAGATTCTGTTTTCTATGTGTTGTTTGCTTATTTTGATGAATCTATGAGTAGTATCGGCGGGTATGAACCATAGATAAGTTGGAGTACAGTAGATATTACACCAATATAAATTTAGAATGAGTTCATTACAGTACCTAAGTGGTGGTTTTATTTTCTTATACTAACGGAGCTTACGCGTTTTGTTTTGAGTTTTGTGTGGTTGAAGTTTTCAAGTTTTGGGTAAAGATTCGATGGACTATGGAATAAGGAGTGGAAATAGCCTAAGCTTGGGGATGCCCAAGGCACCCCAAGGTAATATTCAAGGACAACCAATCAACTAAGCTTGGGGATGCCCCGGAAGGCATTCCCTCTTTCGTCTTCGTTCATCGGTAACTTTACTTGGAGCTATATTTTTATGCGCCACATGATATGTGTTTTGCTTGGAGCGTCAATTTATTTTGTTAGTTTTTGCTTGCTGTTAGTTAGAATTATGTTTTGCCTCTTTATTTTCAATAAAGAAGTCAAGGATAGCCTTTCCATGCTTATTTTGCTAGTATACATGTTGCTGTTTGAAAAACAGAAAGTTTACCACTGTTGCAAAAATTCCCTAGAAAAGTCAGAGAGTGGTATAATGTTGAATCTTTTTGCATATTGAGCTCTGATAAATTTATTACGGTGGGAATTTTAGTTCATAATTTTTGGAATCAGAGAAGTATTGATACTCTTGCATTCTTTACAGACTGTATTGTTTTGGCAGATTGCTGTTATGGTTGCATTGTTTGCATATGTTTGCATAATTAATGATTCTATTTGAGGATAGGAGTATTAAATATACAGAGGCATTTAGTATGTAATGTTGAATAATAATTTAAGTGATTTTCTACAGTATAATATGATAAGGTTTTGCATTGGTTTATACTAACCTATCTCACGAGTTCTTGTTGAGTTTGTTGTGAATGAAGCTTTTGATAAAAAGAGAAACCATGATATGAGAGGAATTAAGGAGACACAAAAGCTCAAGCTTGGGGATGCCCAAGGCACCCCAAGATAATATTTCAAGAATTCTCAAGCATCTAAGCTTGGGGATGCCCCGGTAGGCATCCCACCTTTCTTCTTCAACAACTATCGGTTAGTATCGGTTGAGCCTAAGTTTTTGCTTCTTCACATGAGTTGTGCTATCCTTGCAATGTAGTTTTCTTTAGCTTTGCTTGCTGTTTGAATAAGTATAAAGATCTGAAATTCTTTAATGAGAGATAGCCTTACACAAACTGGAATTTGCTAGAATACTCTATGTGCTTCACTTATATCTTTTGAGCGTGATAATTTTTGTTCTAGTACTTCACTTATATCTTTTAGGGCATGGTGGTAGTTTTATTTTTAAGAAATAGATGAACTCTCATGATTCACTTATATTATTTTGAGAGTCTTAAATAGCATGGTAATTTGCTTAATATTAATATACTTGGTATTCAAGATATGTGAAACTTTCTTATGAGTGAGTTGAATACTAAGATAAGTTTGATGCTTGATAATTGTTTTGAGATATGAGGGTGATAATATCAAAGTCGTGCTAGTTGAGTAATTGTGAATTTGAGAAATTCTTGTGTTAAAGTTTGCAAGTCATGTAGCATGCACGTATGGTTAAAGTTGTGTAACAAATTTGAAACATGAAGTGTACCTGGCTTGTGCATCCTTATGAGTGGCGGTCGGGGACGAGCGATGGTCTTTTCCTACCAATCTATCCCCCTAGGAGCATGCGTGCAGTACTTGATTTTTAATGACTTATAAATTTTTGCAATAAGTATATGAGTTATTTTTGACTAATGTTGAGTCCATGGATTATACGCACTCTCACCTTTCCGCCTTTGCTAGCCTCTTCGGTACCGAGCATTGCCCTTTCTCACCTTGAGAGTTGGTGCAAACTTCGCCGATGCATCCAAACCCCGTGATACGATACGCTCTATCACACATAAACCTCCTTATATCTTCCTCAAAACAGCCACCATACCTACCTATCATGGCATTTCCATAGCCATTCCGAGATATATTGCCATGCAACTTCCATCATCATCATCATGACATACATTACTTTTGTCATATTGCCATTGCATGATCATGTAGTTGACATCGTATTTGTGGCAAAGCCACCATGCATTATTTTTCGTATATGTCACTCTTGATTCATTGCACCATCCCGGTACACCGCCGGAGGCATTCATATAGAGTCATATCTTGTTCTAAGTTTCGAGTTGTAATCCTTATGTTGTAATCAATAGAAGTGTGATGATCATCATTATTAGAGCATTGCCCAATCGAAAAAAGAGAGAAAGGCCAAAAAAAGGGCCCAAAAAAATTAAAAAAAGAGAAGAAAGGCCAAAAAGAAAAAAAGAAATGCCCAAAAAAAGAAAATAAATAAAAAGGACAATGCTACTTCTCTTTTTCCACACTTGTGCTTCAAAGTAGCACCTTGTTCTTCATGTAGTGAGTCTCATATATTGTGCTTCAAAGTAGCACCTTGTTCTTCATGTAGTGAGTCTCATAGGTTGTCTTTTTATACTAGTGGGAATTTTTCATTATAGAACTTCGCTTGTATATTCCTACGATGGGCTTCCTCAAATGCCCTAGGTCTTCGTGAGCAAGCAAGTTGGATGCACACCCACTAGTTTTCTTTTGTTGAGCATTCATAGCTCTAGTGCATCCGTTGCATGGCAATCCCTACTCCTCATGTTGACATCAATTGATGGGCATCTCCATAGCCCGTTGATTATCCTCGTCAATGTGAGACTTTCTCCTTTTTTGTCTTCTCCACACAATCCCCATCATCGTATTCTATTCCACCCATAGTGCTATATCCATGGCTCACGCTCATGTATTGCGTGAAGGTTGAAAAAGTTTGAGATTATTTAAGTATGAAACAATTGCTTGGCTTGTCATCGGGGGTATAGAAGTTGGGAACATCTTTGTGTGACGAAAATGAAGCATAGCCTAACTATATGATTTTGTAGGGATGAACTTTCTTTTGCCATGCTATTTTGAGAAGACATGATTGCTTTGGTTAGTATGCTTGAAGTATTATTATTTTTGTGTCAATATGAACTTTTGTCTTGAATCTTTCGGATCTGAATATTCATATCACAATTAAGAAGATTTACATTGAAATTATGCCAAAGTATCACTCCGCATCAAAAATTCTTTTTTATCATTTACCTACTCGAGGACGAGCAGGAATTAAGCTTGGGGATGCTTGATACGTCTCCAACGTATCTATAATTTTTGATTGCTCCATGCTACTTTATCTACTGTTTTAGGCAATATTGGGCTTTATTATCCACTTTTATATTATTTTTGGGACTAACCTATTAACCGGAGGCCTAGCCCAGATTTGCTGTTTTATGCCTATTTCAGTATTTCAAGGAGAAGGAATATCAGACGGAGTCAAAATAGAACGAAATCAACTGGAGAAGTTATTTTTGGAAGGAAAGCAACCCCGGAGACTTGGAGTCCACGTCAAGAAAGAAACGAGGAAGGCACGAGGTAGGGGGGCACGCCCACCCCCCTTGGGCGCGCCCTCCACCCTCGTGGGGCCCTCGTGGCTCCCCTGACGTGTTTCTTTCTCCTATATATACCAATATACCCTAAAACTTCCAGAACAGAAGATAGATCGGGAGTTCCGCTGCTGCAAGCCTCTATAGCCACCAAAAAACCAATCGGGACCCTGTTCCGGCACCCTGCCGGAGGGGGATCCCATTACCGGTGGCCATCTTCATCATCCCGGCGCTATCCATGACGAGGAGGGAGTAGTTCACCCTCGGCGCTGAGGGTATGTACTAGTAGCTATGTGTTTGATCTCTCTCTCTCTCGTGTTCTCTCTCGTGTTCCATCTATGGCACGATCTTTATGTATCCCGACCTTTGCTATTGTAGTTGGATCTTATGATGTTTCTCCCCCTCTACTCTCTTGTGATGAATTGAGTTTCCCCTTTTGAAGTTATCTTATTGGATTGAGTCTTTTATGAACACTTGATGTATGTCTTGCGTGGGATAACCGTGGTGACAATGGGTTATTCTATTGATCCACTTGATGTATGTTTTGGTGATCAACTTGCGGGTTTCGTGACACTTGGGAACCTATGCATAGGGGTTGGCACACGTTCTTGACTCTCCGGTAGAAACTTTGGGGCACTCTTTGAAGTACTTTTATGTTAGTTGGATGAATCTGAGATTGTGTGATGCATATCGTATAATCATGCCCACGGATACTTGAGGTGACAATGGAGTATCTAGGTGACATTAGGGTTTTGGTTGATTTGTATCTTAAGGTGTTATTCTAGTACGAACTCTTTTATAGATTGATCCGAAAGAATAACTTTGAGGTGTTTTCATACCCGACCATAATCTCTATGTTTGTTCTCCGCTATTAGTGGCTTTGGAGTGACTCTTTGTTGCATGTTGAGGGCTTGTCATATTATCTATCTATGTTATTATTGTTGAGAGAACTTGCACTAGTGAAAGTATGAACCCTAGGCCTTGTTTCCTATCATTGCAATACCGTTTACACTCACTTTTACCACTTGTTAGCTTGCTGTTTTTATATTTTCAGATTACAAAAACCTATATCTACTATCTATTTTGCACTTGTATCACCATCTCTTCGCCGAACTAGTGCACCTATACAATTTACCATTGTATTGGGTGTGTTGGGGACACAAGAGACTCTTTGTTATTTGGTTGCAGGGTTGTTTGAGAGAGACCATCTTCATCCTATGCCTCCTATGGATTGATAAACCTTAGGTCATCCACTTGAGGGAAATTTGCTACTGTCCTACAAACCTGTGCACTTGCAGGCCCAACAACGTCTACAAGAAGAAGGTTGTGTAGTAGACATCAGTGTGATGCAGAGGAAGAAGATGGGTGCAGGAATAAGTGGAGGAGGGCCACCGTGGGCCCACAAGGCAGGGGGGCGCGCCCAGGGGGGTAGGGCGCGCCCTCCACCTCGTGACCAGGTGGCAGCTACCCCCGTGGTAATTTTTGCATAGTAAATTCTCAAATATTCCCGAAAAAATCATATTAAATTGGCATGGCATTCTGAGGACTTCTATTTTCGAGATATTTTTATATTGCACGAATAAGTCAGGAGACAAAAAAAAATACTATTTTACATTATTTCTACTAAATAACAGAAAATATAAAGAGGGTACAGAAGGTTGTGCTTCTAGTTTCATCCATCTCGTGATCATCAAAATGAACCCACTAACAAGGTTGATCAAGTCTTGTTAACAAACTCATTCCGAATAATCCCGGAACCGGAGAAATTTCGAATGACACTAAGTTACCTCAACGGGGATATGAAAATCCCCAACAATAAGAATATCATACTTTTTCTTGATAGTAGGGAGAGGAAATTCGAAACCTCCAAATATAATCGATGGAACTTTTCCAATAGAGTAATACTATAAACTTGAGGTTGTTTCCTCGGAAAATGTACCGTGTGCTCATTGCCATTAACATGAAAAGTGACATTGCCTTTGGTGCAATCAATAACAGCCCCTGCAGTATTAAGGAAAGGTCTTTCAAGAATAATAGACATACTATCATCCTCGGGAATATCAAGAATAACAAAGTCCGTTAAAATAGTAACGTTTGCAACCACAACAGGCACATCCTCACAAATACTGATAGGTATAGCAGTTGATTTATCAGCCATTTGCAAAGATATTTTAGTAGGTGTCAAGTTATTCAAGTCAAGTCTACGATATAAAGAGAGAGGCATAACACTAACACCGGCTCCAAGATCACACAAAGTAGTTTTAACATAACTTCTTTTAATGGAGCATGGTATAGTAGGTACTCCGAGATCTCCAAGTTTATTTGGTATTCCACCCTTAAAAGTATAATTAGCAAGCATGGTGGAAATTTCAGCTTCAGGTATCTTTCTTTTATTAGTAATAATATCCTTCATATACTTAGCATAAGGATTTGTTTTGAGCACATCAGTTAATCGCATACGCAAAAAGATGGGTCTAATCGTTTCAGCAAAGCGCTCAAAATCCTCATCATCCTTTTTCTTGGATGGTTTCGGAGGAAAAGGCAAACCCATGGTTCCCTTTCTTTACCGTGTTTCCTAGCAACGAAGCCTCTTTTATCATAACGCTGATTCCTTGATTGTGGGTTATCAAGATCAACAGCAGATTCAACTTCTACATCATTATCATTACTAGGTTGAGCATCAACATGAACATTATCATTAACATTATCACTAGGTTCATGTTCATCACCTGATTGTGTTTCAGCATCAGAAACAGAGATATCATTTGGATTCTCAGGTGGTTCAGCAATAGGTTCACTAGAAGTTTGCAAAGTCCTATCATTTTTTTCTTCCTTTTAGAAGAACTAGGTACATCAATATTGTTTCTCTGAGAATCTTGCTCGGTTCTCTTAGGGTGGCCTTCAGGATACAAAGGTTCCCGAGTCATTCTACCAGTTCTAGTAGCCACTCTAACAACATAATCATTTTTCTTACTATTCATTTCATCAAGCACTTCTTTCTGAGCTTTAAGTACTTGTTCTACTTTAGTGGTAACCATAGAAACATGTTTGCTAACAAGTTTAAGTTCACCTCTAATATTAGCCATATAATCACCCAAGCGTTTAATCATAAAAGTATTCTCTTTTAATTGTCTACCAAAATAAGCATCAAAGTCATCTTGCTTAAACATAAAGTCATCAAACTCATCCAAGCACTAACTAGCAATTTTAGTAGGAGGAACTTCAGCTTTATCATATCTATAGAGAGAATTTACCTTTAGTACCTGTGTCGGGATATCGGGAGGTTCTTCAGTAAATAAGTAATTGAGATCATATACTTCTTCAACAGGTGGTAAATTAAGACCATGTATTTCTTCAATAGGAGGTAAATTCTTAACATGTTCAGCTTTAATACCTTTTTCTTTCATAGATTTCTTTGCCTCTTGCATATCTTCAGGACTGAGAAATAGAACACCTCTCTTCTTCGGAGTTGCTTTAGTAATAGGCTCAGTAATTGGCTCAGGAACTAGATCAGGAGGTAGCTCGGGAGGTGCCCAATTATTTTCATTAGCCAACATATTATTCAATAGAATTTCAGCGTCATCTGGTGTTCTTTCCCTGAAAAGAGAACCAACACAACTATCCAGGTAATCTCTGGAAGCATCAGTTAGTCCATTATAAAAGATATCAAATATTTCAGGTTTCTTAAGAGGATGATCAGGCAAAGCATTAAGTAACTTGAGAAGCCTCCCCCAAGCTTGTGGGAGACTCTCTTCAATTTGCACAAAATTGTATATTTCCCTCAAAGCAGCTTGTTTCTTATGAGCGGGGAAATATTTAGCAGAGAAGTAATAAATCATATCCTGGGGACTTTGCACACAACCAGGATCAAGAGAATTATACCATATCTTAGCATCACCCTTCAATGAGAACGGAAATATCTTGAGTAAATAAAGGTAGCGCGATCTCTCATTATTAGTAAACATGGCAGCTATATCATTTAACTTAGTAAGATGTGACACAACAGTTTCAGATTCATAACCATAAAAAGGATCAGATTCAACCAAAGTAATTATATCTGGATCAACAGGAAAATCATAATAATCCTGATCAGGAACACAGATAGGTGAAGTAGCAAAAGCAGGGTCGGGTTTCATTCTACCTCTAAAAGATTCTTTACTCCATTTAACTAGCAACCTCTTAAGTTCATATCTATCCTGGCAAGCAAAAATAGCTGCAGAGGATTCAGCATCAAAAAGATAACCCTTAGGAATAGCAGGCATAGGTTCATCATCACTAATATTATCGTGTTCAGGTTCAATAATTTCTCTTTCTCTAGACCTAGCAATTTGCTCATCAAGAAATTCACCAAGTGGCACAGTAGTATCAAGCATAGAAGTAGTTTCATTATAAGTATCATGCATAGCAGAAGTGGCATCATCAATAACATGCGACATATCAGAATGAATAGCAGTAGTAGGTTTAGGTGTCACAAACTTACTCATAACAGAAGGAGAATCTAGTGCAAGGCTAGATGGCAGTCCCTTACCTCCCCTCATAGTTGAGGGCAAAATAGTAGTTCGATCATCATTCAAGTTCTTCATAGTGTCCAGCAGATATAAATCCCAAGTGACTCAAAGAATAGAGCTATGCTCCCCGGCAACGGCGCCAGAAAATAGTCTTGATAACCCACAAGTATAGGGGACCACAACAGTTTTCGAGGGTAGAGTATTCAACCCAAATTTGTTGATTCGACACAAGGGGAGCCAAAGAATATTCTCAAGTATTAGCAGCTGAGTTGTCAATTCAACCACACCTGGAAACTTAGTATCTGCAGCAAAGTGTTTAGTAGCAAATTAATATGATAGTGGTGGTAACGGTAACAAAAGTAAAGACAACAAAAGTAATGTTTTTGGTATTTTGTAGTGATTGTAACAGTAGCAACGGAAAAGTAAATAAGTGTAAACCAGTATATGGAAAACTCGTAGGCACCGGATTAGCGATGGATAATTATGCCGGATGTGGTTCATCATGTAGCAGTCATAACATAGGGTGACACAGAACTAGCTCCAGTTCATCAATGTAATGTAGGCATGTATTCCGTATATGGAAAAGAACTTGCATGACATCTTTTGTCCTACCCTCCCGTGGCAGTGGAGTCCTATTGGAAACTAAGGGATATTAAGGCCTCCTTTTAATAGAGAACCGGAACAAAGCATTAACACATAGTGACTACATGAACTCCTCAAACTATGGTCATCACCGGGAGTGGTCCCGATTATTGTCACTTCGGGGTTGCCGGATCATAACACATAGTAGGTGACTATAGACTTGCAAGATAGGATCTAGAACACACATTTATTCATGAAAGCATAATAGGTTCAGATCTGAAATCACGGCACTCGGGCCCTAGTGACAAGCATTAAGCATAGCAAAGTCATAGCAACATCAATCTCAGAACATAATGGATACTAGGGATCAAACCCTAACAAAACTAACTCGATTACATGATAAATCTCATCCAACCCATCACCGTCCAGCAAGCCTACGATGCAATTACTCACGCACGGGGGTGAGCATCATGAAATTGGTGATGGAGGATGGTTGATGATTACGACGGCGACGAATCCCCCTCTCCAGAGCCCCGAACGGACTCCAGATCAGCCCTCCCGAGAGAGATTAGGGCTTGGCGGCGGCTCTGTATCGTAAAACGTGATGATTTCTTCTCTCTGATTTTTTCTCCCCGAAAGCCAATATATGGAGTTGGAGTTGGCGTCGGAGGCCACCAGGGGGCCCACGAGGTAGGGGGGCGCGCCCAGGGGGGGCTCCCCCCACCCTCGTGAGTAGGGTGTGGGCCCCCTGGTCTTCATATTTTGCGAGGATTTTTCTTTATTTTTGCTAAGGTGTTTCGTGGAGTTTGAGGACATTCCGAGAATTTTTATTTTCTGCACAAAAAACAACACCATGGCAGTTCTGCTGAAAACAGCGTCAGTCCGGGTTAGTTCCATTCAAATCATACAAGTTAGAGTTTAAAACAAGGGCAAAAGTGTTTGGAAAAGTAGATACGACGGAGACGTATCACTAACTACCTTCTATGTGTTGCAGGGAAACAATGGGAAGCACTGAGGTTTATAATCGAGGTTTCCACATGCATGATCCTTTGTCTAATAGCACATTATTGTGCAATTTCAGGAACCATTCTAATATTTAGGTTTTGAACAATATGGTCTTGCACATGTAGGTCCTGCTATCAGAGGTTTTGACCCACTGTTTGATCCTTTTCGCATATGGGGAAATGAGTTGTCCATGAATATCAGTCAAGTCAAGAAACTCAGAAAGATTGTTAGGATAAAGAAATTAGCGACAAAAAACAACAAGATCTTTGTCTGCACAATGAAGAAGTCATCAGTTCACTACAGGATGGTACTAATTATTATACCTTGATTTTTTTATTCCTTTACCCCATTTCCAATATATAGAAGATATTTATGCACATCCTTGTTTTCAGGCCTTTCCAAAGCAGTTCACTGATGATTACCTCTCAAACCACCTGTATGGTTAGGAGGCGAGGAAGGTATTCATACCACACCCACGGTTCAATATTAAAGTGTTCCTGAAGATGACAAAGGATGGACGATCATCCATAGGCACTGGCCTAAAGTTGCAAAGACCTTCAACATCAATGAAGGCTCGATATTCGCCTTCCGCTTCAGCAATTTTCCAGATGAGATACATCTATCTATGTATCATCTATGATGCTAATTTCAAAAGGTTATAGATGTTGCATGTGAAACTTGGTGCTGGTTCAGTTGTGTAATGGGGTAGCTGAGTGCTGAAGCTATACGATATTGTACTCTGATGTATTACAATTATGAAATCCTGCTTCCTTAATATGAAAATGAAATATATTGTGTGGTTAATATGAAATGTCAATTAGATTAATAAATGGATTATTAATAATAGGATAATTAGCCTGCTAATTGGGTTTTTCTATTGCAAACGGTTATTGAGAAAACATCGTGGGCGATGACCTCAGGCAACGCACATAGTTTCTAGAAATAAACCGTGTTGGATTAATGAACAATCATACACGACATCCTCTTGAAAACTATTTGTGTTAGGCCACCTCGCGCAAATGTTTACCACATAAAAACTGTGTTTGATGGACAACCTTTGCCATACAGTTTCTTCTACGCACCGTGTGTGATGCATTCAATAATGCAAACGATAAAATTGTTAATACCATGTGCAATGGAAACGCCATCAGAAACGATTTAACTGGGAAAATTGTGTGTAATGTACCTGTGAACAGAAACGTTTTCCTTGGAGCGACTGCATGGGATGTATATACAAACGGAAACGTTCAGCGGGGACTGACTGTGTGGGATGTACTTACGACCGGAAATGAGTTCGCCTGTATAGTTGTATTTTTTTAGCACTACTGTACGTATAACCGTATTTGATCGCTCGCCGGTCGAACACGACCTCATTTTGCCGAGCGTGTTCCAGGAGGGCATATCCCCGGTGGTTTCTGGGTCGTGTGGGAAGGACCCCCTATCACAGTCACTCACTAGGTGACGGTTCCAAATGTCGTCGCGGAAAGGGGTTAAAAACCATTTGTATAGCACCTCACCGTACTAGTGTGTTACCGACAATTTCAGTGCTTGCAGAATATACCTTGTTGAAAACCACTTGTCATTTCCTTCTGCTCCTCATTGGGTTCAGCACTCTTACTTATCGAAAGGACTATGATTGATTGCCTATACTTGTGGGTCATCAGTGACTTGCATAAAAGGCAAGAAGAACCTCAACGAACTTTTGAGCAATCAAAAGGAAGTTGTAGCAAAGGAGGTACTTGGATTTTCTCCCAAGTCAAAGAAGAAGAAGAAAAGTAGGACCAAGCAACCTCTCCCTCTCAAAGAGTGATTTGTAAAAGAGGGAGAGGGTGCTCCTAAGGAGAAGAAGAACAAGGTGGTTGGTGGTGAAGCCAAGAAGGGAAAAACCACTCCTCTCAACGAAGCCGACGATTTCAGTTCTTATGTTTTATGTCGTGCTAGTGATGGGCATGTTTATGGCAAATTTGTTGCTTCTCCTTATGAGTACATTGAATGGTCTATTTGGGTTCCCAAGACTCTTATTACTAACTTCAAAGGACCCATTCAAAAATCGGTACCTAAATCTAAGCATCGATCTTATCTAGGAGTTTGCTTCCGGAGGGGTGTCATGGTTGCTTGATAGTGTAGCGATAGATCATATGACCGGAAGCAAGGATTTGGTGGCGGACATGCATGCAAGTTCATCTATGCCCACTCATGTCCAATTTGATGATGCTTCAATGTGTAAGGTATTGGGTCTTGGGAAGGTTGTCATTTCTCAAGATTTATCCATTGAGAAGGTCATGCTTGTTGAGACCCTTGCATATAATTAACTTTTCGTGCATCAACTTGCACTTATGGGCTTTGCCACATTTTTCATCTTGATACCGTGGCCCTTTTGTGGAGCAATACTCTTAAGAGTAGCCTTTGTTGGGCATGTCGAGAATGGTCTCTATGTAGTTAACTTTTCGGAGCGACCCAATAGGACCGCGACTTGCCTAATGGCTAAAGTTGACGTGGGGTGGCTTTGGCATTGCCATTTAGCCCAAGTCAGTATGAGATTTTTGCAAAGTCTCCTCAAGGGGACCATGTTCGTGGACTAACAAATGTTAGTTTTGCCAAAGATTGTGCTTGCAGTGCTTGTATCAAAGGAAAGCTACATGAGACGGCGCATTGACCCATGACTATTATTTACTCAAAGAGGCCCTTGGATCTTTTTCAGATGGATCTCTTTGGTACTCCGTCATTTCATAGTCTTGGGGAAGAAAGTATTGCATGGTGATTGTAGATGATTATTCAAGATACACATGGGTATATTTCTTCAAGAGGAAGAGCGAGACCCAACAAACCGTCATCGACTTTGCAAATGAATCTCAACATCAACATGATGCAAAGATGTTGATGATTAGAAGTGACAACGGCACTGAGTTGAAGAACTACACGTTGGATGAGTTTCATAGTGACGAGGGGATCAAGAACCAATACTCTGCTCCTTATACCCTCAACAAAATGGTGTAGCAGAGAAGAAGAACCGAACGTTGATGGACGCGACAAGGACCATGATGACGAATTTCAAATCTCAGTACAACTTTTGGGCCGAAGCCATCAACACTACATGTCATGCATCCAAATGGCTCTACCTCTGCAAAGGCTTGAACACTCCTTATGAGATACTTACCGGTAACTAGCCCAACCTCAAGTACTTCTGGGTGTTCGGCTGTAAGTGTTTCATTCTCAAGAATGGTTCTCATTTATCTAAGTTTGAAACTAGAGCTCAAGAGGGCATATTTGTTGGTTATGCTACAAACACTCATGTTTAATGTGTTCTCAACAAGTCTAATGGACTCATTAAGGAGATGTGTAACGTGCAATTTGATGAAAAAAATGGCGCCCAAGTGAAGCAAAGTGGTCTTTGTGATGTAGGTGATGAAATTCCTCCCCACGCCATAAGAAGAATGGTTGTTCATCATATCCTACCCATTGAGGAACCCCTTGTGGCCGAAGAAGAAGGACAATGTTCCATACAAGTGGAACCATCATCGACACTTGAACCACACGCTTCCGAAGAACAAAGTGAAGGCCCTCAACCAAGCGAACAAGATCAAGGGCAAGATCAACCTCATGATAATGGTGATGCACCAAGTGATGCCCAAGATCAAGTTCATGACTCTGAGCAAGATTAAGATCAAGCTCAGGACGACTCAAGATGTTCAAGATGGTGCTCCTCAAATGCCTATTGAAGAGCTATTGGAGCGTCGTGCGGCCAAGATTTCTTCCACACTAAAACGTAAAGAACATGTCATGGAAAATGTCCTTGGAAGCCTAGGAAAGGGGTAGCCACTCATAAACAATTAACAAACTTTTGTGGCATCATGCGTTTGTTTCTTGTATTGAACCCCCAAAGGTACATGAGGCGCTCGAGGACTCAGATTGGCTAGAAGCCATGCATAATGAAATCAACAACTTCGAGCGCAACAAGGTGTGGCTATTGGTGCCAAGGACAAAGGAGAACCATAATGTCATCTAAACTAAATGGATCTTCAAGAACAAGCAAGATGTGAATGGTGTTTTCATTCGAAAGAAGGCAAGATTGGTACTCAAGGCTATTCCCAAGTCGAGGGTATCGACTATGGTTAAACCTTTGCTACCCTTGCTCGCCTTGAATCTATTCGGATGTTGCTTGCATATGCATCTCATCATAATTTCAAGATGCAACAAATGGATATGAAGAGTGCATTTCTTTATGGTCCTCTTAATGAACTGGTGTATGTCAAACAAACCTCGGGGTTTGAGGATCCCAAGTCCCCAATCATGCATACAAGCTCGGTAAGGAACTCTATGTCCTTAAACAAGCCCCACATGCGTGGTATGAGCACCTTACCAAGTTGTTGCAAGCCTGTGGGTCTGAAATTGGGAAAATTGATCACACTCTTTTTACTAAGAGGGTTAAAGGGGATTTATTCATGCCAACTATATGTTGATGATACTATTTTTGGTTCTCCTAACACAGCTTTCAATGATGAGTTTTCCATACTAATGACCAAGGAGTTTGAGATGTCTATGATGGGAGAGTTGAAGTTCTTTCTTAGGTTCGAAGTCAAGCAAAGAAGAGAATGAACCTTCATCAACCAAGCCAAATATACCCAAGACATGCTCAAGAGATTCAAGATGGATGATGTCAAGCCGGCTAAGACACCAATGCCAACCAAGTACCAACCCGACATTGATCCCAATGGTAAAACCGTGGATCAAAAGGTATACTGTTCCATGATTGGATCCTTGCTTTACTTTTGTGCATCTAGACCGGATATCATGTGGAGTATGGGAATGTGTGCACAGTTTCAAGCTGCACCTAAGGAAAGCCACTATGTGGTAGTCAAGTAAATATTTCGATATTTCACATGTACCCTAAACTTTGGCTTATGGTACCCCAAAGAGGCATGCTTTGATCTCATGGGATATTTGAACTCGGATTGGGCATGAGACCATGTGGATAGGAAGTCAACTTTCGAAGGGTGCCAATTTCCTTGGTCGCTCTTGACAAGCGCACCTCCCTTTATTAATAGGTAAAGATATGGATCTCTAATTCCTTCTTTTAGTTACTTTCTTTCTTGCTCATATTTTGTGAGCTAACCGGAGAGCTTCCTCACCCTCTGGTTTGATTCTTGATGCCACTTATTAATTTAAAATCATAGCATATAAAAATTTGTAGAATAGGATGCAAGAGAGCAAGATGAAACTATTTCATAGACGAACAAATCCTGCCTTATACATACTACACTCAGGTAGCTCAGTGGATTAAAGTTTTTGGGTCTGGGCGCACATCACGAGTTTGATCCTTGACTGGAACGCCTATGTTTTTTGCTCCACAGTCTGCATGGATGGTCTGGGCCGCACTGGAAGTCAGGACGAAATGAAGAACCGATGCCCAATGTAACGGCTGGCCTAGATAGGGTAGGCGTAAACAAACGGATGCAACAGTTTTGATCCCGAGCTCACATGAGCTCGGGTGAACAGTAAAAAGAAAAGAAAATCCGATTTTTTTAAGAAACTTTGACAAGTTTTTTGATAGCTTGCAAAATTTCATCACAATATGACAATTGTGGATGGCAAGAAAGAAGAAATTGATGCTCCAAAACGTTATTTTCAAACGCATTTTGGAGCATCGATTTTGTTTTTTCTTCACATTTTATTCCAATGTCATATGGTAATGAAATTTTGCAAGCTATCAAAATATTTGTTAAAGTTTCACATAAAAAAATTCGTAATTTTTTGAATTTTTTCAGTTTCTTTTGGTTTTACTGTTCATCCGAGCTCATGTGAGCTCGGGATTAGAACAACAGTTTCGTAAACAAAGCTTTATACGTATGGGGAAAAAATGAGTGACGGAAGGATGGACGAAGAAGTGACACATGGAAAATCAACGTAGGAAGAAAAACGTACTAAATTACAGAGGTAAGAAACGTTTGTCCTTTTATCACTAGGGGTATATGTTAAGGACCCAACAGAATTGGAGGAATCCATGGCTAATTAAATAGTGAGACAATCCGAGTCCAACAAACTTAACTAGTGCAGCATACAGAAGTCGCTTATAAAGTCTCAAGTTACAAATTATAACTGCAAGCATTCGATTACTAAGGAAACTAAGCAGACCCTGCGACATGACACCTAGATTAAACAAGATAGAAATCTCAAGCTAGGTACTCTGCGAATAAACTAATCGACCCAGAAGAATGCCACTGAAATTAACATAGCTCGAAAGCAGGAGGACTCTCCGGTTAATCCTTGTGGACTCGTGAGTCTTGACAACATCTGAGTGTTCCCTAAATCAAGTCGTTGGTTCACCAATTTTGTTCTGGACTCTGAGAAGGAAAAGACCAATGTTAGACATGGTCCACATGGCCAAATTTTGAACAGACACTATTATGTAAGAATCAGATAGCTCAAAGACCATAGCATTTCACCGTTGCGAAAAAAGCTTACTGTGATGGAAAATGTTAATGAGCTACTTACCTCATCATAAATGACGGATACGCGCTTGCCAATCCTAGGATTGGCTTGCAATTTGTTGAAGCATTGCCGGGATTGTTAGGTCCTGAACCTTTCAAAAGCAAGCAAAAGAAGTTTCTCTTCTTATCAACAATACATGTGCTGAAAAAACAATACATGTGCTGAATTGTTGCTTATGTTTCACAGTATATATATAGCAGGGACGTGAATATATACGAACGTACATTGTCACCAGCAATCCGGCTCTTTAGCACCCATTTTACTGTGTTCATGGAGATAGCAGAGACCTTCCCAATGTCAGCTTCCATATTAACCCCCACAACCTTCTCATCCAGGAAGACCGGTCCTCCTGACGTGCCAACCTCTATCGTGTGATTGGCGTAGAAGCACTCGAAGGAGGGTACACCTTTGTAAATAAAAGGTTCACTCTTGTGAACAAAACAGATCAACAAATTAGATCTATCCGCATATGACAACAATACAGGATCTAGGAAGTAGGAACTAAACATTTCTAGAAGGGATTTTACATTATACGGCCAATTGATGCGCCTGGTTCGACGACCACAGAGTGACAGTCAAGGCCATAGAATCCCATCATAACAACATATCTCCCAGATAAATCGACCTCATCGGAGAACTCGACAGGAGGAAAGAGGGGCACAGCCTCAGGGACAAGAAGAACAGCAAGATCCTTATCGGGTTCTGCAATTAACACTTTAGCAGGAACCTCCTTATCCATACCATGGAAGAGAACCGACACCTGCATATTGTCCTGACTGAATCGCTTGAAAATGTGATAGGTGGTAAGCACTGAACATGCTGCTCCATTGTTGTGGGCAACACAACCACTGCACATTGAGTTCTTGTTTCCATCACCTCTGACGAGTATTCGCACAACCGAACGGTGTTGGCTGTCG
This sequence comes from Triticum dicoccoides, assembly GCF_002162155.2. Classification (NCBI taxonomy): domain Eukaryota; kingdom Viridiplantae; phylum Streptophyta; class Magnoliopsida; order Poales; family Poaceae; genus Triticum; species Triticum dicoccoides. The sequence goes on from NC_041389.1 coordinate 359,581,451, forward strand.
AATGTACGTTGAACTAGCTGTGTTTCCATTGGCACCTGATCTGCGCTGTCCTCGGATTCCTCACTCCCCTGTGAACCGTACTCCTCATCATCGCTCTGCTCACCTAAAGGAAATGGGAAACGGCAACAACAAACTCAAGTTAACCCATAAGAACAGCAGAGTATATATATGCCTGTGTGTGTGAAGCACAACAAAAATATTTGTACATGAAAGAACTCACTCATGATGGTTCTGTCCGGAGGAGCAAGAACAGGTGAGAAGAGGATATTCTAAGCTATGAAGAAGATGAACTGCCTCTCTTCGTCCGCTGTGTTGGGAGAGAGTAAATCCCCAAGGCAAGAGTGATGTATATTGCAGGAAAAGTGATGTATATTGTGTGGGGGATGCATTCATACATGTGGCGTCAACTTTAACACTCACACAGACCTCTTTTACTTCTTTTCCCTTCTCTGCAACTGTTTCTCACTGAACAATAGAAAGGCTAAGGTCTGCTTTCCATTTCCCGTCATTTAACCCGTGAGCCGTAGTTCGCGTGCTGCACACCGAAAGTGCCCTTTGGTGGCTGGGCTCCGGGATCCAGGTAAAAATATCGAATGCATTAGTTTTTATATATGGATATATTTATGAGTTTGCGGATATTCATCAATATATGTATTCATACGCCACACATATAAAAAAGACAAATACATGAACCAATATTTGCTTGTATAGTGTGGTTTTTGTGTAAGATTTTTATCTTTTTGTGTGTGTGCAGACTATAGTCTAGCATACTCCCTCTCCACACTTAGAGCATCTCTAGCAAACCCCTTAAAATCGCAAACTGTAAAACTAGGATACGGGTCAAAAAAAATAAATGCATTTTAAGGGTTCATTTTAGCTACGGCAGAACACATAACGTAAGACAAACTGTAAAACTGGGATAAAGAGCTTCTTCCTCCAGTCCGGCCTCCGCCGCCCCTTCCCCCAGCTGGCCACGCCGGCCGCGCCCAACCCCGTTGGCCCTGCCCCGTTGCCCGTTGGCCCTGCCCCGTCCCTGCCGGCTGTGCCCCATCACCATGCCGGCCGCGCCCAGCCTCGCCGGCCGCGCTCCATCGCCTCTGCCGTCTGCGCCTTGCTCTATTGACAGCCGCACCGGCCGAGCCGTGCCCCTTTGCTTGCCGCGCCGGGAGGATTCCGGCTGCCAGGCTGAGGTCATGGGAGGCCACAACGAGGTCGAGCTCATCCAATTCGAACCGGCGGCGATGGATTGTGGCTTCTCGCGGCGTTTTTTGGTTTGCGGTGATGAATTTCAACGAGTTTAGGGCGGATTCCGGCAAACTCCACGGCGGCGTGTTTGCTCCGACGAGGTTTGACCGATATACGGGGCCCTCCTCAGTTCGGCCTTCCAACCTCCAAACATAAGGGTTTCGGGTGTGCATTTTCGGTGGCCCTTAAAAATGTTACGGGTTGGACCGCTTTTATGCTTCAGGTTCTGGACACTTTTCTCGACCAAAACTGTAAAACACAAAAATTATAAGGGTTTGACCACTTATACTGTGTTTGCTAGAGATGCTCTAAGAGCATCTACGGCCGCGGTCACCGAATCCGGCTTTTCAAACGTCCGCGGACATGTCCAAAGGCATTGACAGGGCACTCCTCATTTTAGTGTGTCCGCACTCCTCATATTTCAAATCCAAAGAACAGGAGAGAAGAGGATATTCTAAGCTATGAAGAAGATGAACTGCCTCTCTCCGTCCGGTGTGTTGGGAGAGAGTAAATCCCCAAGGCAAGAGTGATGTATATTGGAGGAAGATGGAGCTGGTGGGGGATGGCATTCATACATGTGGCGTTAACTTTAACACTCACCCAGACCTCTTTTACTTCTTTTCCCTTCTCTGCGACTGTTTCTCACTGAACAATAGAAAGGCTATGGTCTGCTTTCCATTTTTCCGTCATTTAACCCGTGAACCGTAGTTCGCGTGCTGAACACCGAAAATGCCCTTTGGTGGCTGGCTCCGGGATCCAGGTAAAAATATTGAATACATTAGTTTTTATATATGGATGAATTTATGTGTTTGGATATTCATCAATATATGTATTCATAGGCCGCACATATAAAAAAGACAAATACATGAACCAAAATGTGCTTGTATAGTGTGGTTTTTGTGTAAGATTTTTATCTTTTTGTGTGTGTGCAGAGTATAATCTAGCATACTCCCTCTCCACACTAAGAGCATCTACGGCCGCGGTCACCAAATCCGACCCTTCAAACGTTCGCAGACACGTCCGAAGGCACTGACCGGGCACTCCTCATTTTGGTGTGTCCGCATCCGCATCCGCATATTTCAAATTCGGTACCTCATAACCATAGAACACATGCAACGCATGAAATTTAACCTTCGTATGTCAACGACTGAGCAAGAAACCTACATAAATCGGGCATATTCATAGATAGGATCATCAGACAAAAAAAAAGAGTTCTCATCGGCCGGACAGTACTTGAAAGCATGAAAAACCTAAATTAAACGGGAATGATGGAGCAAATCAACAATTCGTCGCCGGCCCCTTCCCCTTGTGGTCGGAGGTGCTGCTTTGGCCGTCGGTGTAGGCGTCGGCCGCCGGAGGGTCGTCGTTGGAGGAAGAGCTGGATCCACCGCTGACGTCCAACTCGTCATCCTACAGGTCCATTTGCACCTTGAGTAGCCTCCGAAGCAAGCGCTCCTGCTCCTCGGCGTGCTTCCTCATCGTGGTCTGCGTCGTTGCCTGCGCTCCGAAAGATCGATGACAAGCCAGAGTGCTTTGGCGTTCTTTTGCTGGTGCCGCCGTGCATCCAACTGCGCCATTGTTAGGGAGCGGCGGAGGACCGACGCGAGAAGCGCGTGGTCGGGATCGGTCGGCATGCTCGCGCTTTCCCGGCGCCTCGCCAGTGCCTCTCCCGCCTCCATCCTCTCTCTCGCACATTGCCGCTCGCGATGTGCGGCTTGCACCTCTGACTCGGGTGTCCTCGACCATCCCTGTGCTAGCGAAGGCACGAGTACACAACAGTGGTTGTGGACACCCTCGGGTGGTGTCTAAGGGATGGGGCGGCTTACCTGGACTGGAGTGGAGCAGGCAGGGCTGCCACCAGTGCTACACGCCTGACGAGAGGGCCTGACAACGCCGCCCGCACTGCGACAACGGGATAGGGGGGGGGGGGCGTGTCCAAGCAAGCTGTGTCGCCGCCCTGATCTAGCCGTGAGCGACACAATGCATTGCGGAGAGCAACCGCATCAACGTCGCTATCTTCACAGCCGAGCTGGAGCTACTACGGCCATCCGCCATGGATCGGATTGAAAAGAGGAGGGGACAAATTGCGAATAGGAGGGGACGGAGAGAGTGGAGTGGACTGAACTTACTAAGGTCTAGGATTTGTATGAGGCAATATTTGTGGCATCGGTGGTGGGTCGGGCTGACAAGGTGGACGCGCCCCGGCTATCCCATATTCGCCCTACATTTGGGCTAGATGTGAGGGGCGCCGGACGACCCGGGTATTTGAGGCGCCCGGGTGGATCAGTTATTTTTTACCGGTCAATGACCAGTCTGCCCACCCGGGCGTCTGAGGCCGGTTTGAGGCGCCCCGCTTGACTGAGTGGAAACCCGTCAGATCCCTATAGGGTTTTGTTAGGGCATTTTCCCGCCTCGACTGTTTTGGTGATGATAACAATACATTTTGCGATCTAATCATGTGCCCTAGTTACTCAGGTAAACTTCGTTTGGCACAAGACGGTTAGGCATTCCCTCCGGACGGAAAAGATTGAAGACGGAGTTTCCGATGCTTTTATTTCTTTCATCGTAGGAAATTCGTACTGTTAAGAGGGAATCCACATCGAAAGGTACTGGGTGAATCAATGCACGAACTCACTCATATTGCACCCACTTGTTTCCTTATTCTTCAAGGAGAGAGTCTCTTATCCAAAGATGAAGTACTGCGACAGTTGTACCGCTCGCAGGACTGCTTGTACCGGTGCGAATGGTACTTCTGGTGCAACTAATGCCAGAGGGGTGATTCCCTCTGGTTGTAGTGCTCTAGCTGGGTGTGGAGTGGTTGTACCGCCAGGTCCTAGGCAGTTGTACTGCTTGCGACTTGGCCACCATCAGGATTGCTCTACGAGGCGGTTGTACCCGACAAGTACCGCCCAAGTACCGCTTCGGGGTGGTTCCCGTTCTGTACTATGTGCGATACCTGGCAGTGGTGGCCCAGTTGTTTTCGGTGGCATGCGTACCCCAGTACAACTGGCAGTCTCGGAGCAATTACCTCTCTAGACTTAGCCACCCCAGCACCTTGTCGGCGCGGTTGTACCACCCCATGAAATTTAACCTACATATATCAACGCCTGAGCAAGAAACGTACATAAATCTGGCATAATTCATAGATAGGATCATCGAACAACCAAAATAAATAGTTTTCATCGGCTTGACGGTACTTGAAAGCATGAAAAAAATTAAATTAAACAGGGAAGGGTGGAGCAAATCACCATTTCGTCGCCGGCCCCTTCCCGTGGTTGGAGGTGCTGCTTTGGCCGTCGGTGTAGGCGTCGGCCGCCAGAGGGTTGTCGTTGGAGGAGGAGCTGGATCCACCGTTGATGGCCAACTCATCATCCGACAGGTCCATTTGCACCTCGGGTAGCCTCTGAAGCAACCGCTCCTGCTCCTCGGCGTGCTTCCTCATTGTCGTCTGCATTGTTGCCCGCGCTCTGAAAGCTCGATGACAAGCCCGAGCGCTTTGACATTCTTTTGCTGGTGCCGCCGTGCATCCAACTCCGCCATTGTCAGGGAGCGGGGGAAGACCGACGCGAGAAGCGCATGGTTAGGATCGACCGGCGTGCTCGTGCTTTCCCGGCGCCTCGCCAACGCCTCGCCCGCCTTCATCCTCTCCCTTGCATGTTGTCGCTTGTGACGTGGGGCCCGTGCCTCTGACTCGGGCGTCCTCGACCGTCCCAGTGCTGACGAGGGCACGAGCACCCAACGGTGGTCATGGACACCCTCGGGTAGTGGCTAAGGGATGGGGCGGCTTACCTATACTAGAGCGAAGCAGGCGGCGCTGCCACTAGTGCTACATGCCGGACGAGAGAGTCCGACAACATCACTCGCACCGCGACAGCAGGCTAAGGGGGTGGCGCGTCCGAATGAGCAGTGTCCCCGCCCTGATCTAGCCGTGAACGACACAAAGCATTAGGAGAGCGACCGCATCAATGTCGCTATCTTCGTCGCTGGAGCTGGAGCTACTACGGCCATCCGCCATGTATCGGATTTAAAAAAGGAGGGGGTGGATTGGGAATAGGAGGGGATGGAGAGAGTGGATTCGACTGAGCTGACCGCGGTCTTGGGTTTGTATGAGGCGATATTTCTGGGGTCGGTGTTGGGCCAGACACATGTGGCGGACACGCCTAGGCTACCCCATATCCGCCCTACATTGGGCCAGATATGAGGGGCGCCTGACGATCAGGGCATTTGAGGCCGGTTTGAGGTGCCCGGGTGGGTCACTTTTTTTTACCGGTCAGTGACCAGTCTGCCCACCCGGCCGTCTGAGGCCGATTTGAGGCGCCCCGCTTGACGAAGCGAAAACCCATCAAATCCCTGTATAGGGTTCCTCATGGGGAGGAGCGTGCATAGAGGATCAGATAAGGGTACACACGGGACGCGAGTTTTACCCAGGTTCAGAGTCTCGTCGTGAGGTAATATCTTACATCATACATGTGTTGTGTTGGTTGTCTCGTATGAGAGATTGGATTTGTTAGACCTATTGGAGATTCGTTGGGGAGATTGAATGCAAAATTGGGAGGCACCTACCTCCCCTTATATAGATGGATAATGGGTAGGGTTAAATGTGCCCAAGTCGGTTTACATGGCTTTATGCCCAAGTTTTCTACTAGAATACACGTCTTGCAGTACATGTAATGGTATATCCTTCTAGAGGAGGCCCAATAGCAGGGTGTCGGTGTCAAAACCGGCGGATCTCGGGTAGGGGGTCCCGAACTGTGCGTCTAGGCGAATGGTAACAGGAGACAAGGGACACGATGTTTTTACCCAGGTTCGGGCCCTCTCGATGGAGGTAAAACCCTACTCCTGCTTGATTTATATTGATGATAGGGGTAGTACAAGAGTAGATCTACCACGAGATCAAGGAGGCTAAACCCTAGAAGCTAGCCTATGGTATGATTGTTATGTGTCCTATGGACTAAAACCCTCCGGTTTATATAGACACCGGAGAGGGGTAAGGTTACACAGAGTCGGTTACAATGGTAGGAGATCTACATATCCGTATCGCCAAGCTTGCCTTCCACGCCAAGGAAAGTCCCATCCGGACACGGGACGAAGTCTTCAATCTTGTATCTTCATAGTCTTGGAGTCCGGACACCCCCTAGTCCAGGACTCCCTCAGTAGCCCCTGAACCAGGCTTCAATGACGACGAGTCCGGCGCGCATATTGTCTTCGGCATTGCAAGGCGGGTTCCCCCCCCGAATAATTCATAGAAGATTTGTGAACACCAGGATAGTGTCCGGCTCTGCAAAATAAATTCCACGTACCACCGTAGAGAGAATAATATACACATAAGTTCAATCTGCTGACGTATTTCGTGGCGTGACGTCACACCACGGCCAAGCCTTTACTCAAATCGTTTTTATTATTCCACCTCAGCGCGTTTAGCGAAGCGGTTTCCTTGGCATGTCTTGTCGAAGCAGAGATCGTGTCCCCTTATTCCGGGATTCTCATCAATACGGACGTGGGTAACCCAACCGTGCCATTGATTGCGGCGCTTGGGAGATAAGCGAGTTTTACCGGGCTGGTGGGGGCGCGCAGTTTCGTCCGCCCATATATAAAGGGATAAGGATCCACCTTTTTCACCTACGCCTTCTTCCTCCTTAGCTTATCCATCTCCGCGCACTCGAGCTCCAGCGCCCAAGTCCGCACATCTCACCTCAACCTTCTCCAACCATGTCCGGAGCGGGAGGCAAGTGGATGGCCTCCTCCGTCACGGAGGGGCACATCAAGAAGCTGCGCAAGGCCGGATATTTGTCCAACGATATCGCGCACCGGCTCCCCGACAAGGGGCAGCTCGTCCCCACCCCGGGCCCCATGAGACGGTGGTATTCCTTCCCCATTTCCTCCATGGACTAGGCTTCCCAATTCACCCTTTTGTCCAGGGGCTCATGTTCTACTATGGCCTGGATTTCCATGATCTGGCCCCGAATTTTATCCTCAATATCTCGGCGTTCATCGTCGTGTGCGAGGCCTTCCTCTGCATCTAGCCCCACTTCGGCTTATGGCTAAAGACCTTCAATGTCAAGCCGAAGGTTGTGAAGGGCAGCCAAGCGGAGTGCGGAGGCGCCATGGTGGGCAAGATGCCCAACGTCACCTGGCTCGAGGGCGCCTTTGCGGAAACCATCAAAGGGTGGCAATCGGGGTGGTTCTACATCACCGAGCCGCGTGACCCTGAATGGGTAGCGTCCCCCGAATTCAGATCCGGCATCCCCATGCGGCTCACCTCCTGGAAAGAGAAGGGCCTGTCGTGGGGCGATTCGGAAGAGTTGAATGGACTCCAATCCTGTCTCCAAACCCTAGTGAACAAGAAGCTCAAGCTTGTCAACGTAATCCAGGTCATGCTCATCCGCCGGATTCTCCCCTGCCAACAGCGGGACTTCAACTTGTGAGAGTTCGATCCGGCACAGCACCAGACTTTGAGCGGGCTCTTCGACACTACGTACGAAGAGGCCTGGAGGGTTCTGTTCAAGGGTGCCGAGGCTCCCGCATCCACTACCGCAGATCGCGGATTCAGCTCGCAGCGTCCGGCTGGCGAGGTAAGCTATGTTATCCTTTATGGGACACTTGCTTTTCATAGTTTGACTCTATGCGGGATCTAAACTCCCAATACCTTTAACAGGCCTGACAGAAAACGTCCGGACAGGTTAACTGTCCGGCTCCCCTTCCAGAAGACCCAGCGGATGCCCGTTTGACAGGGCTGCTGGTCCCAATGCCATACGTGGTGCCGGAGAAGAAGGCCAAGAAGAAGGCCACGGGAACCCAGAGGAGTTCCCGGTGTCAGGTGTTATCGGATTCATCGTCCGATGATTCCGAGGCGGAGTCCTCCCACGAGGACGAGGAGGAGAAGAAAGAGGCCTCTCCCCCAACGGGGGGAGAGAAGAAGAGGAAGGCCTCCCCAACGGGGGAGGCCGAAGGGTCCAAGAAGGGAAGGACCCTTCCCCCGGACTGTTCCACCAACGACGCCGACGACGACGAGGAGTGGCCCTCAAGGGCCAAGCCCCTGGCGGGATCGTAAGTGTACGGACCCCTGAATAACTCATAATTTTTCTTTTTGTCGCATTGCATCTTCTAATGCCGCATACAACCCTGTAGTCTGCCCAAGGATGATCTCCCTGCTTCATCGAGCGGGTCCTTGGGTTCGTCGGATGTGAATAGCGCTTCACTTCCGACTGCCTCCTCCCCTCGTGATGCTGACGACACTGAGGTGGGGACCCAGAAGGGGACCGGCCAGGAGGAGGAGACCCCAGAGGTGCCGTGGGGCAACCTTCCGGACCTTGGGCCGGACTCCGTGCCGGAATCTTTGGTGGTTCCGGAGTCCGGCGGACGGCCCCTTCGTAAGAAGGGCAAGACGGCGACACCGGTGACCTCCATCCAACCGGAGGCGCCGGATAACTTGCTGAAAGCGCTCAACGGCGCTTCCATCGACGAGGAACACCGCACCGTCATGAGTGCGGTGATTCAGAAAGTTCAGTCCGCCAAGAGCGTGCTGACCGAAGCCTGCAGCAGCCTTCTAACAGGCTTTGAGGTAAGGATTTTTTAAGATATGTAAAGTAGTACCGCATAGACAGTAGCCCCTGATGCTTAGTTCGGTGTTCGGAAAGAAAAGCCGAGCTGAGGATCTAAAAAGATATACGCAGGAGTCTAACACAAATATGTCAATATGGGAATGCAGGCTGCGCTGCTGACCTCTGCCGCACTTACTGCGGAGGTTAATGCCTTAAAGAAGAGCCTCGAGCGGTCCGAGAGCGAGCTCGGTCGTGCCAAGAAGCAGCTCAAGGACAAGGAAGGTAAGTAACACCTTATTAAAGTTGTACCTTATAAAAAAAGGATTTGGTTGCAAAAACTGACAGGAATAACGTGGGGACTGCAGGGGCCACAAACGAGGTGGCAACCCTGAAAGAGGCGGTGTCCGCGGCCGAGCGCAATGCGGCCGCGGAACGCACAAAGCGAGAGAAGCAGGAGGCGCGGGTGGCGGAGGTTCAGCAAGAGCTCCAGGCTCTCGTAGAAAAACACGAGGATTTGGAGCGTGACTCGAAGACTCGAGAGTTCGAGCTTGCGTCCGCTCTTGAGAGTGCCAAAGCCACTAAGGCCGAAGCCCAAAAGGCCCTCCAGGAAATCAAGGCGGTGAAGAAGATAGTGGTGGGTAAGGCATTCTTCATGCAAAGCAAGCATGTAAAAGTGAATTACCTGTTACTTACCCGAATTCGGAGCTCTCCAGGAGCGTTCGCAGATCTGCCCCACAGCGTGTCCGATGCTGCCGCATTCTACAGAGCCGAGGAGGGGAGCTCGACGGAGAAGGTGTTCTGGTCTCAGTATGCTGAGGCCGGACATCCGGTGCCCCTGAGCGACCAGCTGAAGCAGCTGGTCGAGCTCCACAAGGCAGCCGAACAGGCCATGAAGGGCCTTATAGTTCGGCTATGGCCCTAGGAAGCCATGCCTGGGAGCTACTTTGGTCTGGTGCGGCGGCTGGTGGACGCCTGTCCATGGGTTGACGTCATCAAGCATTCCGCCTGCATTGAAGGTGCCCGCCGGGCCCTCGCCCGCGCTAAGGTGCATTGGGGTAGGATGGACGCCGAGAAGCTTGTGACGGACGCGTCACCGCCGGGCAAGGAGTATCGCATGCCCGAGATGTATTATAAGGGTGTCCTGAAGGGTGCCCGTATTATTGCGGGTGAGTGCTCCAAAGATGTAATCTTTGATTAGACTCGCGTTTTGATATCCTGTGCGCTGAAAACTTTGTTCATATGCGCGAAGCAACTTTTGTTAATTTAAAATATTACCTTTTGTGCAGCCATTTATCAAATCTGAGAGATGGCAAGTCGTTGGCTTCAGCCCCCATGCCACTAGTGCTAGGGTGTTCGGGATAAACTTGAGCGCTCTTGTTCCCATTTTTGGGTCCTTCTAGGGAGGCGCTCAACACAGCGAACGAGGCAACCGGACTTATAATGCTTGAACACTCTCACTTAGCGATAGAATTCTATAATTTTAAATTTCGGTGAAGCCCCTAGTGTTCGGAAGGCTGATTTCGGGGCGCTATCCACGCCTGGGCCGGACAAAGCCGGTTCTTCGCTCTAAGCGGCATAAGTCTTTAGGGACTCGAAAAAACCTCTCGAACAGCGACCGGCTCTCGCCTTATCATGACGATCAGTTTTAGCTTTCTCCACTGAGGTGCTCACCCAGCTCAACTGGGGCACAATCGCAGTGGTTCTCCCAGCGCTACCTTCACCGATATAACGGAACGTAAGGTACCAAAACATGGGAGCCGGGCAAACCCAACTATTGACCCAAGACATGATTCGGAGCCGATGCATATAATGCTATAAGTTCGGGGTGCCGCACTTGTGAAAGTGTTCGGACTTATCACACCATAATATGGGGAACTTAAGCCCCTGGTGTATTTAGCCGTACCAAAAGTGTACGGATGCAACATGTCATAAGTGAACATGTGTATAAAAAGGGAATGCCATGATAAAAAGATGCACTGTTTATTCAAAAATACTGCAATGAGTGCAGGACGATACAAATAGTGCAATAAGCAAGGGGTGGGACTGTTTAACATGTCCCCCCTCCAGGGGTAGGCTGCGGAATGGTATGTAAAACAGGCATAATGCTCGTAATGGAGACCACCTGGATACTCGTCGTAGCTTTTCTGTTTCCCTGGCTGTTGCATCGTTAGTTCGGTAGATCCATTGCCGGACAGGGCTTCTGAAAACGGAGTCCTGAGAATAAGAGAGGAAAGAAAGCAAAAATAATTACCAATTCGGGAGCCCCTGGTGTGGTTGATCCGCACTCTGGGCCTGTCGTGGTCGTGCCCCTCCCCCTATGCCATGGTATCTCCAGGGCGTAATGATGTACGCGTGGCACTGATCTTGTGATGTTGCGAGGGCTGGGGTTGGGGACGCATTGCTACGCGTGCTCGGATCGTGCCAGGTGGTCTTGTTGTAGGTTACTCCGGGCGCGCTTGACGGTGTCCGGTCGCTTAACGGCCGGACTCGAGAATTGCCTTAAGAGGCTGCTCTGTACTTCCGCCGCGAGAGCCGCTGTATGCTCCTCCGTATGGAGAGATCGTTCAGTGTTTCCGTTGACCGTAATAACTCCTCGAGGGCCTGGCATCTTGAGCTTGAGGTATGCGTAGTGCGGCACTGCATTGAACTTTGCAAATGCGGTTCTTCCGAGCAGTGCATGATAGCCGCTGCGGAACGGGACTATGTCGAAGATTAACTCCTCGCTTCGGAAGTTATCCGGGGATCCGAAGACCACTTCAAGTGTGACTGAGCCGGTACAATTGGCCTCTACACCTGGTATGACGCCTTTGAAGGTCATTTTTGTGGGTTTAATCCTTGAGGGGTCTATGCCCATCTTGCGCACTGTATCCTGATAAAGCAGGTTCAGGCTGCTGCCGCCGTCCATCAGGACTCCAGTGAGGTGAAATCCGTCCACGATTGGGTCTAAAACCAATGCGGCGAATCCGTCGTGGCGGATACTAGTGGGGTGGTCCCTTCGATCAAAAGTGATTGGGCAAGAGGACCAGGGTTGAACTTTGGGGCGACTGGCTCCATCGCGTATACGTCCCTGAGCGCACGCTTCCGCTCCCTTTTGGGTATGTGGGTTGCGTATATCATGTTCACCGTCCGCACCTGTGGGGGGAATCCCTTCTGTCCTCTATTGTTCGGCGGCCGTGTCTCCTCCTCGTCGTCGCTATGTAGCCCCTTGTCATTGCCTTCGCCGATTAACTTGCCTACCTGTTTGAACACCCAACAATCTCTGTTGGTGTCATTAGCTGGCTTTTCGGGGGTGCCGTGTATCTGGCACGAGCGATCGAGTATCCGGTCCAAATTGGACGGGCCTGGAGTAGTTCTTTTGAATGGCTTTTTCCGCTGACCGGGTTTAGAGCCTCTGAATCCGGTGTCGACTGCCGTATCTTCAGTACTATCGCCGTTAATGCGGTGTTTGTGCTTATTGCGACGCGACCTGCCACTGCTGTCTTTGGTATCCGAACTACCAGAGTTTTTGGTTAGGTTGTTACTGCGGGATAGCCAGCTGTTCTCCCGCACAGAAGCGGGTCATGAGTGATGTGAGGGCTGCCATTGATTTCGGCTTTTCCTGTCCTAGGTGCCGGGCAAGCCACTCATCCCGGATATTATGTTTGAAGGCTGCAAGGGCCTCTGCATCCGGACAATCGACGATTTGATTTTTCTTGGTTACTGAATGATGTGGCTTAGGTCATCGGCGTCTGGTGGTCGCACATATGTGCCCTGGAAGTTATCAAGGAATGCGGCTTCCAGGTCCTCCCAGCACCCAATTGATTCTGCTAGCAAGCTGTTGAGCCAATGCCGAGCTGGTCCTTTAAGCTTGAGTGGGAGGTATTTGATGGCGTGAAGATCATCACCGCGGGCCATGTGGATATGAAGGAGATAGTCTTCGATCCAGACCGCGGGGTCTGTTGTGCCATCGTAGGATTTAATGTTCACGGGTTTGAACCCTTTTGGGATTTGATGATCCATTACTTCATCTGTGAAGCATAGTGGGTGTGCGGCGCCTCTGTATTGGGCTATATCATGACGTAGCTCAAGCGAGCTTTGTCTACTGTGTGCGGCCCGGCTGGAATTGCTGTATCCGACGCGACGGTTGTCGTCGCGTATTGTGGGGCGCCCACGCGATCCGTAGATCAATCTTGATTGTCTTGCCTTATCCTCCAATATTTCTCGCAAGTCCGGCGCATTCTCCCGTGGCTTTGTACTTTTTGAGCGATGCCGGGGTGCGGCTTTAGTGGAGGGCCTAGAGGCCTCTCTGTCGCGGCCACGAGGTGGCCGGTCGGCCGTATTGTGCGCTGGTGATGTAGGTTTATATGCTTCCTCCTCTAATCGGGGCAGAAGCTTGCGTTTGGGGAAGCTTTTGGAGGGGCGTTCGAGTTCGTACTCTTCGGCTGCGAGGACTTCAGTCCATCTGTCGGCTAGCAAATCTTGATCAGCTCTAAGCTGTTGCTGCTTTTTCTTGAGGCTGCTTGCTGTGGCCATAAGCCTGCGTTTGAAATGCTCTTGCTCGACGGGATCCTCAGGCACGACAAATTCGTCGTCGTCGAGGCTTGCCTCGTCTCCGGAGGGAGGCATGTAATTATCGTCCTCTACCTCTTCGTCTGCCACTCTCTTATGAGGGCTGGCCTCTCCGTCCTCCTGTGCTGAATCTTGCTGGAGGGGGTTGTCTTCGGCACTATTCGGGGTGTTATTATCTCCGGTGCCGGAATCTCCATTCTTGCTGTAGCGGGATTTGGAGCGGCGCCGCTGACGCCGGCGCTTAGGCTGCTTTTTGGAGGGGTCGTCCTCCGCTGTTCCATCGCCATTCCCATCCTTTGGGATGTCCACCATGTATATGTCGTATGACGAGGTGGCTTTCCAATGCCCAGTAGGCGCTGGTTCTTGGTCGTCTCCGGCATCGTCGTCCATACCGTCGATGTCTTCGGAGTCGAAGTCTAGCATGTCGGTTAAGTCATCGACAGTGGCTACGAAGTGGGTGATGGGTGGGTTTTGAATTTCTTCGTCGTCCGCATCCCAACCGTCCTGGCCATAATCCGGCCAAGGCTCTCCTGTCAAAGAGAGACATTTTAGCGAATTCAGGATGTCGCCAAAAGGTGAGTGCTGAAAGATGTCCGTAGCGGTGAACTCCATGATCGGTGCCCAATCGGATTCGATTGGCAGGGGTGCGGAAGGTTCGGAGTCCGGATAGGAGTCCGGCACCTTGGAGTCACGAGCTTCATGAGGGATAGGGTCGGTATTCGGCTCCATCGCCGTAGAGGTAGCAGCCCCCGAGGTGGTGTCCAACCAACCGTCCTCGATTGGCGCCGTGTGCTCCGAACCAAGGGTCGGAGCGGACTCTTGTGCGGCTTCCAGGGCACTGTTCGGCAGCAGAGCTAAATCGTGCCCATCGAGACAGTGCGGCACGCCTGGCTGTGGCTCAAATCCGTTGCAGATCAAGTCTCCGCGGATGTTGGTCGTATAGTTCAAACTTCCAAATCTGACCTGATGGCCAGGGGTGTAGCTTTCGATCTGCTCCAGATGGCCAAGTGAATTGGCCCGCAGTGCGAAGCCGCCGAATACGAAGATCTGTCCGGGGAGAAAAATCTCACCCTGGACCGCGTTGTTGTTGATGATCGAAGGAGTCGTCGGGACTATAGGTGACGACACAGAGGAACTCTCAATGAAAGCACCAATGTCGGTGTCAAAACCAGCGGATCTCGGGTAGGGGGTCCCGAACTATGCGTCTAGGCGGATGGTAACAGGAGACAAGGGACACAATGTTTTTACCCAGGTTCGGGCCCTCTCGATGGAGGTAAAACCCTACTCCTGTTTGATTGATATTGATGATAGGGGTAGTACAAGAGTAGATCTACCACGAGATCAAGGAGGTTAAACCCTAGAAGCTAGCCTATGGTATGATTGTTATGTGTCCTATGGACTAAAACCCTCCGGTTTATATAGACACCAGAGAGGGCTATGGTTACATAGAGTTGGTTACAATGGTAGGAGATCTACATATCCGTATCACCAAGATTGCCTTCCACGCCAAGGAAAGTCCCATCCGGACACGGGACAAAGTCTTCAATCTTGTCTCTTCATAGTCTTGGAGTCTGGCCAATGATGATAGTTCGGCTATCCAGACACCCCCTAGTCCAGGACTCCCTCACGGGGCGTCTAGCCCAGGCTATAAACAGGCTTGTATGCCATCCTAGAGGCCTTATTCCCCGGTGGTCCGGTACTCTCGGTGTATTGCACCATTAGTAGCCCCAGCACACATCTGGAGTTGGTGTCCTTTGTCTTCGGGAATGAGAACCTAGAAAGGCTCCTGTTATCTTGACAATAGTCATTGCATGTCTTCGTGAGTCCGACCTCGGAAACACTTGGGTTCCGCTAGGCGTGTGGCTACCTGGGAACACTATACGTATTGTTCCGTCAATAGCTTGACTGCACAAGGGTTGATGTCGAATCGAACGCCTCGTCTGACTGCCCTATCTTCTTTGTTGTTGGAGATTTCCGGCAGCTCGATCACGAGGATGGAGCTGGTGAGCTCTGTTGGGGCTTGGAGCCTCGAAGGGAAGAACGAAGCCTGCCGCACGGGATGCACGCAGGGGAGGGGTCCGACTTCTTGGTCTTGTTTTGTATTCGAAGATGGTAGGCTTTGGAGGACCGAGTCAAACGGCATCTGCGACATGCCGCGATTGCTTTGTCTTTTGAAGACAGTGGGGTTACGACAGCACCCTCATGTGTGTAGCCCCCGCACCTCAGGTCGACTTGTTGAATTGGGTGGAGAGCGCCTGTGATGATTGTAGCTGTGTGAATATATTAGTGGTGTGGCGAAGTTAAGTTCTACCTCTTGAGCACTGCGTTGGTTTTCCCTTGAAGAGGAAAGGGTGATGTAGCAAAGTAGCGTAAGTATTTCCCTCAGTTTTTGAGAACCAATGTATCAATCCAGTAGGAGGCTCCTCACAAGTTCCTCGTACCTACAAAAACAAACAAGAACCTCGCAACCAACGCGATAAAGGGGTTGTCAATCCCTTCACGGCCACTTGCGAATGTGAGATCTGATAGAGATAATAAAATAAGATAAATATTTTTGGTATTTTTATGATATAGATTGAAAAGTAAAGATTGCAAAATAAAGTAGATCGGAAACTTATATGATAAAAGATAGACCCGGGGGCCATAGGTTTCACTAGTGGCTTCTCTCAAGATAGCATAAGTATTACGGTGGGTGAACAAATTACTGTCGAGCAATTGATAAAAAAGTGCATAGTTATGAGATTATCTAGGTATGATCATGTATGTAGGCATCATGTCCGCGACAAGTAGACCGAAACGATTCTACATCTACTACTATTACTCCACACATGGACTGCTATCCAGCATGCATCTAGAGTATTAAGTTCATAAGAATAGAGTAACGCATTAGGCAAGATGACATGATGTAGAAGGATAAAATCAAGCAATATGATATAAACCCCATCGTTTTATCCTTGATGGCAACAATACAATATGTGCCTTGCTGCCCCTGCTGCCACTGGGAAAGGACACCGAAAGATTGAACCCAAAGCTAAGCCCTTCTCTCATTGCAAGAAAGATCAATGTAGTAGGCCAAGCCAAACTGATAATTCAAAGAGACTTGCAAAGATAACAAATCACGCATAAAAGAATTCAGAGGAGATTCAAATATTTATCATAGATAAACCTGATCATAAACCCACAATTCATTGGATTTCGACAAACACACCGCAAAATGAGTTACATCGAATAGATCTCCAAGAAGACCGAGGAGAACTTTGTATTGAGATTCAAAGAGAGAGAAGAAGCAATCTAGCTAATAACTATGGCCCCGAAGGCCTGTGTTAAACTACTCACAACTCATCGGAGAGGCTTTGGCGATGATGTAGAAGCCCTCCGTGATCGATTCCCCCTCCGGCGGAGCACCGAAAAAGGCTCCAAGATGGGACCTCACGGGTACAGAAGTTTGCGGCAGTGGAAATAGGTTTTCGTGGTGCTCCTAGATGTTTTCAGGGTATGGAGGTATATATAGGCGAAGGAGGTCGGTCAGGGGAGCCACGAGGGGCCCACGAGGGTGGGGGTGCGCCCACCCCCCTAGGGCGCGCCTTGCACCCTCGTGGCTGCCTTGGCTGCTTCTTGACGTCCACTCCAAGTCTCCTGGATTGCGTTTGTTCCAAAGATTTCTCCCGAAGGTTTCATTCCGTTTGGACTCCGTTTGATATTCCTTTTCTGCCAAACACTGAAATAGGCAAAAAAACATCAATTTGGGCTGGGCCTCCGGTTAGTAGGTTAGTCCCAAAAATTATATAAAAGTGTAAAGTAAAGACCATAAACATCCAAAACGGGTAATATAATAGCATGGAGCAATCAAAAATTATAGATACGTTGGAGACGTATCAAGCATCCCCAAGCTTAATTCCTGCTCGTCCTCGAGTAGGTAAATGATAAAAACAGAATTTTTGATGTGGAATGCTACCTAACATATTTCTCATTGTAATTTTCTTTATTGTGGCATGAACGTTCAGATCCAAATGATTCAAAATAAAAGTTCATATTGACATAAAAGGAATAATACTTCAAGCATACTAATAAAGCAATCATGTCTTCTCAAAATAACATGGCTAAAGAAAGTTTATCCCTACAAAATCATATAGTTAGGCTATGTTTCATTTTTGACACATAAAATACTCCCATCATGCACAACCCCCGTTTCAGCCAAGCAATTGGTTCATACTTTTTAACGCGCTTCAGCTTTTTTCACTCTCATGCAATACATGAGCGTAAGCCATGGATATAGCACTATGGGTGGAATAGAATATGATGATGGAGGTTATGTGGAGAATACAAAAAAGGAGAAAGTCTCACGTTGACGAGGCTAATCAACGGGCTATGGAGATGCCCATCAATTGATGTCAACATGAGGAGTAGGGATTGCCTGTCACACCCTAGCTAGTCATGCATTAGAGTGTTGCATCATGTTTATTCTTTCATCAGAAACTTGAAATGGGGATGACAGAACCCCCAGTCCCCTCTGAAACCAACTAGGGTTACTAAAATAATTTTTCAATGAACCTGAAATGCCCTTCTAAAATGCCCATCATCTTTGTCTTGGTTCAGAACCTCTGCCAAAAATGGTGCACATTTTCCTAGGCCATCCTAGGGTTTTTGAATTAAATCATAAATATTTGAATTTGGGCATTTAAAATAATATAAAATATTTAAATGCTCAAATATCTCCAAACTAAAATGTTTCATGTTGGAAATAATCCAACTATGGGCCAGGAATAGTTTGGTGATTTTTGAACTTGCCTAGGTATTTTATTAAATTCAACAAAGTTGCAGATATATTAAATAAAAACAGAAACAGAAGAAAAGGGGAAAACTTACCTGGGCTCCTCCACTGTGCGGCCCAGCCAGCTGGCCGGCCCAGCCAGCAGCCGGCCCAGCCCACCACTGCAGCCCTCCGTCGTCTTCCTCCCCTCGCCCCGAAGCTGCTGCGTGCTCGCGCGCGCACGGCCGCGCGGCCACCTCCTGCTTGCCGACGCGCTCCTGGCCGCGTGGACGACTCCCACAGGCCGTCCCGATCCCCCCCTGCTCTCTCTCACTCTCTCCCGGCTCTTCCTTCCTCTCTCTCGCTCTCTCTCTCACACGGCCGAACACCACCGTCGCCGCCGTTCGCCATAGCAGCCATCTCCGACCACCCCTCGCTCCCCCGACTAGCTCAGGAGCTCCGCCTCGACTCCCTCTTCCTCCCCACCGCTCCACAGCTCCCCGGAAGCCCTGCATCGCCGCCACGTCGCCGTTCCCCTCTTCGGGCTCCGATCATCGTCGTCGTCGAATTCGTCGTCTCCAGCGCGTCCCCGAGCCCGCTAACCACCTCTGCAGCCCCGCGGTGAGCCCCCGGATCGTTTCCCCCTTCTCCCCTGGTCTCTTTCGACCTCTAGGCCATAGCCCCACCTTGGCCGAGAGCTCCACGCCGCCGGCGATGTCGCCGTCGTGGCCACGGTCACCGTAGCACCCAACCGAGCGCACTATCGTGCTCCCCACCTCACCAGGAGCACGCAGCGCGCACTAACGCCTCCCCAAGCCCCCTGCAACGTCAATTCCGACCGCACCCGAACTCCGGCCGCCGCAGCCGAGCTCGCCGCCGTCAACTCCGGCCACCCCGAGCCCAACCACCACCACCAATAGTCGCGGCTCAACCTCAGCAACACGTAGATGCCTTCCGCCGTCCATTTGGTTGCCGGAATGGCAAAAAGCACTTTCGCCGCCGTCTCGGGCCTCGCCGGCGTCATGTCGCTGGTGGGGTTTGACCTGTCCGACCTGGGGTTTGACCCCCCAGGGTCACTGACGCGTGGGCCCTGTCAGTCAGATGGTTAGATTAGCGCTAACCACTGTTAGTTAACCCCTCACACTGACCAGTGGGCCCCAACGCCACTAATTAGTAATTAGAATTAATTTAACCCTGTTTAACCCCCCTGTCACTGACGTGTGGGCCCCACACGTCAGGTTTGACTCCAGCCAGCCGCAGTTGACCACTGACGTCATGCTGACGTCATGCTGGCGCAATAACTATAATTTCTGGATTTAAATTAAATCAGGAAATTCCAGAATATTATTTAAACTTCAAAAATTCATAACTTTTATTCTGTAACTCCAAATTGGACAAATTATATATGAAAAATGATCAGAAAAATCCAATCTATCCATCTGTGCTATTTTCATGCATGATCAAACAAGTTAAATTGATGTTTTTAACAGAACAAGGAAAAGCACTTTAAAAGGCCATGTTTGAGTTTGTAATTTGAATCTTTGATTCAAATTTGTTCAAACCCTTCTGGTTTTAGTTGCATTAGCCCAACACACTCATATTGCCATGTTTCATGCATGCATCATATTGTTGCATACTGTTTGGTAATGTTTGTGTATCGGTGCTCTCTGCGGCAGGTTCTGTCCCCGAAGAGTACCCTGATTACCCTAACGAAGAACCGTATCAGTGCATCGAACCATCAGGCAAGCAACCAACCATTTGATCATATCGATACAATCCCATGTTCTCGCTCCTGCTCTCTTTTACTGCATTAAGACAACGCGTTTCAAACTGCTGTGTGCTACGATAGTTGAACCCATTTCCTCTGCATGACCTGTCATTGCCACAGTAACTAGATGAAACCCATTAGCATGTGTAGGAGTTGTTTGAGCCATATGTATGTGTTGTTCCTACCTTGCTATGCCTGCTATGCTTAGAGTTGTGTCAGGTCTGGTTCATCTGGGTGATGGGCTAGAGTGAAATGTTTATCTCGGTAATGAGAGTGGTGTGGTGAACACGATTTGGTAAAGGTATCGATGAGAGGCCATGTAGGAGTACATGGTGGGTTGTTTCATTGAAGCCGACCTTAAGCACTGAGATCTGTATGCGTGATTTAAGATACAGCTACTACCATGCATTGGGCCCTGAAATATGACCCCGCTCGACTTCTTATTCACCCTAGCTCTCTGTCCAGGAGTTGCAAGTAGTTTCTGGTGTTTGTAGCCTACTGGAGGCCGTGGACAGCGCTGACCGTAGGGGTGGGCTGTGATGCGGTAGGTACGTGGCACGGTGTACGGAATACCCGTTAGGTATCTCGGGAACCCTGTTCACATCGTTCGGGGCCGTATGGGAAACCTCGGCCGGACTCCCTGCGGATGGAACCTGAATAGGCGATAAACCTGGACTAGAGGCTTAAGTGTTTAGGTAGGTCGTGGTCTACACCCACGTCGGCTTTCGCTTGAAGTCTGCCGAGCACATGTCGTGTGCAGACGCTAAGTGGTGGAAACATGTATGAAGAAGTACACCCCTGCAGGGTTATCATAATCTATTCGAATAGCCGCGTCCGCTGTAAAGGACTACTTGGTTGCCTATACAGTTCATAGACAAGTTAATGGAAACCACTAAAAGCCTCAAGATAAGAGTGAGTGCCGAGGATGGCTCTTCCGTAGGAAGACGGAGGCGAATCCTCGGTAGTGTATTGAATTCGTGAGTAGTGGACTCGTGTGCGCAAAACCATATCAAGTTGGAGTATCGTAGGATAGTCTAGCCAAGAATCAAAGCTGGCTTGCTGCAATAACTCCACCAACCCTTCTTGATAACATGCATGTATGTAGGATCTGATGTAAGTCTTGCTGAGTACCTTTGTACTCATGTTGCTATAATCTACATTTTACAAAAGACGCTGCAACCCCTTCTGATGGGTTCTATGTAGACGTTGACATCAACGAGTAGGCTAAAGACCCAGGTGGTGACCCTGAGCTTGTGAAGGACCACGTAGTATAGCTAGGCTTTCCAAGCCTCTTTTATTTTACTAGTTGTCTGTACTCAGACAAGTTACTTCCGCTGCTGGTTTGTATGACTGTATGACTTGTATGTGGGGTCGTGAGACCCGGCCCTTTGTGTATGTTATGTATGGCTCTCTGAGCCTTAAATAAAGTACTTGTGTCGTAGAGTCATGTTGTGATGCTTCGTTGTATTTGCACATATCGAGCATATTGTGTGTATGATTGAAATGCTTGGTATGTGTGGGATCTGACTATCTAGTTGTTTATCTTTAGTAGTCTCTCTTACCGGGAAATGTCTCCTAGTGTTACCGCTGAGCCATGGTAGCTTGCTACTGCTCTGGAACACTTAGGCTGGCCGGCATGTGTCCTTCTTCGTTCCTGTGTCTGTCCCTTCGGGGAAATGTCACGCTTTGAGTATCGGAGTCCTGTTAGCCCGCTACAGCCCGGTTTACCAGAGTCCTGCTAGCCCAGTGCTACAGCCCGGACCCACTTGCTGATGACCGACACGTTCGAAGCTGGGTCATGGATGCCTGTCCCTGTAAGTCTGTGCCACTTTGGGTTTACGACTAGTCATGTCAGCCCGGGCTCTTTATCATATGGATGCTAGCGACACCATCATATACGTGAGCCAAAAGGCGCAAACGGTCCCGGGCAGAGGTAAGGCGACACCCGTGGGGATACCGTGCGTGAGGCCGCAAAGTGATATGAGGTGTTACCGGCTAGATCGATGTGACATCGAGTCAGGGTCCTGACAGCGTTGGCATCAGAGCCGGACTGCCTGTAGGTTCTCCAAGCCAAACTGGTCGATGTTGAGTCTAGAAATTCTTTAGTTATATGTAGGGGAATTGTTTGTGGGTTGGAACGTAAGGCTCTTTTTACTCCTTATACCTTATGACTTTCTGATCTGAGTCAGTCCATTCTTCCACCGGGGGTTAAGGAATTAGGATCTGTTCTCTCTATCAGGATCACGAGTTACTAATCAGTAGTACCTTATAAGTTTGATGGATACAAGCCTAGTTCAGTTCTACTACCACATTATGTTGTTAGAATGGATCCAGAACTTTGATATGATGATGTTGAGTGTGTATGAAATCCTTTGTCAAATGTCTCAAAATCCTTCTTGAGCATTTACAGCTGTTATGCTGCCGAAATTTCACTAGAAATTCTAATGCCTTTGCATTATGATTGTGCTTTCAGATGGCCACTCGCGACCTTAATCAAGTGGTTCGCCTGACTCGATGCCTAGATGTACCCGGCCATACTGCTAAGTTGGTCAGGGTAATGACTGAGGCTGGATACCGCTGGTATCCTGAGTACACGGTCGAAGAGCAATTCCGAGACTTTAATCAAAGCCAGTATCTCTGCACTGTCAGGATATTTCCATCTTATCCTGGATCCACCGAGCCTCTTCACTGCTCTTATGGACTCGGGGTTACTATTGAGATGGCTGTGCAGGACGCCGCCTACTCTATGATGACCATTATGCGAGTCAGATCTTGTATATTTCGGGACTCTGATTTTCGGTATATTCCAGGATCACTTCCGGGAGCACAAGGGTATCTCCAGGCTATCTATGCTGACCCCACTCAGGAGGATTCACGGACTCGCACCACTGCTGAGATGCTCGAGGATAAGGACCGTGAAAATCGGGCCTTGAGGTTAGAGCTCTTCAACACCCGTGCTGACCACTGGGCCACTTTGACTCGGTTCGCACCGGCGGTGCAAGCTGGATATTCAGATATGCGCGATCTCTATCCTGTGAGATCCGCTCTGCCAGACGTGATGGTTTGGCGTGATGTAGGAGGCATCACCCCACCTCGCGGTCCCCGCAGGCCACCGTTTGTTGGTCCAAGGCCTCATCCTAGCCCCTATGGTCCACAAGCTCCGCGAGACCGTCTGTTTCCAGATGATCATGTTGAGCTCCCAGGCTATGGAGGTGACTTCTACGAGGACTACTACGGATCGGTCTGAGTTAGTGGTAGTATCACTAGTTCGTACTAGCTGTGTCGTCTATCGTCCCGCGTGACTCGTGGGATATGACCTAGTTTGTACTCCTTCCGGAGGTGTAGAAAAATAATGTATAGGAGCTTGGAATGCCTCCGATGAGATGTAATCCTCTTTTCACCGTAATAGTACTTTGTTTGGTCTTGTACTAAACCCTGTATGGTGTGTATGACGATGGAATAAAAGAAGCAGTTTCTGTATCTACCATGTCATACGGATGATCATCTTGCATTCCGAGTTATTTCTTACATTATGAATCCTATGTCGGAATTTTACCATCCTGACTAAATCATTGTCTTGTTTACCTAGGATGGTCAACACGCGCGCTAACCCTGCCTCTCAAGAGCAGGCCGAAGGCAGTGAAGCCAGGGATGCAAATCTGCCTCATCCTCCTTCACTAGCCGAGGTTATGATGGAAGCTGAGAGAAACAAGCGGGAGACAAACCGTTTGTTGGAGCGTATTGAACAGAATACAGCACACCATCAGAGGGCTAACGTGGTGTCACTCAGTGATTTTATCAAATTGCATCCACCCACGTTCCACCACTCCGTCGAGCCTCTCGACGCTGATGACTGGCTTCGCAGTATCTCTCACAAACTGCGTTCCGCGCTAGTAGCGGAGGCTGACAAGGTCACCTTTGCTGCATATCATCTTGAAGGCCCCGCCAGTCTATGGTGGGAGAATTATGGAGCTATGCGCCCAGCGGGCCATGTCACTACTTGGGCTGAATTCAGCGAGGCTTTC
Source organism: Triticum dicoccoides (assembly GCF_002162155.2). Lineage (NCBI taxonomy): Eukaryota > Viridiplantae > Streptophyta > Magnoliopsida > Poales > Poaceae > Triticum > Triticum dicoccoides. The sequence continues at coordinate 359,605,328 of NC_041389.1, forward strand.
CGTGAACATCACATTCCGGAGGGTCTCATGGACCGTAAACGTGAAGAATTTTGCAGTTTCACCCAAGGCCGACTTTCTGTGGATGCCTATAGCAGGGAGTTTGGTAATCTCGCCCGATATGCAACTGAGGAAGTTTCTACTGACGCCAAGAAGCAAGCAAGGTTCCGTAAGGGCCTTAGTCCTGAGCTTCGCCATGACCTCCGTCTGCATGAGTGCACATCTTTTTCGAAACTTGTCAACAAAGCCATCAGTGCTGAAACTGGTCAGACTGACTATGACGCAACACGCAAGCATGGACGTGACATGGGTTCCTCATCCGGTGCTGGTTCTCAGAAGCGCCGCGTGTGGGTGCCCAACACCGCCCTGCCACCCAAGTTTACACCGAGGCCATCCTTCCAGGCGCCTCGCCCCGTTCAACAGTCTGCTCCAGCCAAGCCCTATGGGGGTCCAACTAACAATGCTCCTCCACGTACCAGTTCCGTGACTTGTTTCAAGTGTGGGGAATCTGGTCACTATATGCGTGAGTGTCCCCAGACCAACCCCAATCAATCTGCTAAAGCTGTTGGCCGTGGCAAGCCGACAGGAAAAATATTCCACGCCAAGCCGGTCACCGCTTCACGTGGCCATGTCAACTGTATCTCTGCCGAAGAAGCTCAAGAGGATTCCAACGTCGTTCTCGGTACGCTTCTTGTTAACTACCACCCGGCATCTGTCCTTTTCGATACAGGAGCCTCTCATTCTTTTATATCTGAAAACTATGCTCGCTTGCATAACGTCGCATTCGGTGATATGCCAACCTCTATGGTAATTCAAACTCCGGGATCCAAATGGCAAACTTCTAGAGTAAGCCATGGAAATGAAATCCAAGTCGACAGACTTGTTTTCCTCGCGTCTTTGATAGCCCTTAAATCTTCAGATATTAATATCATATTGGGTATGGACTGGATGTCAGCTCATCAAGCCAAAATTGATTGCTTCTCTAGGACTGTTCAACTCACCCATCCTTCGGGGAAGATAGTCAATGTCTTGACCCGAATAGCCAAGCAACAATTATATTCTCTTAACGCCAGCCCTTTGCCAGACCTTGAGGACGTTCCGGTAGTCCGTGACTTCCCGGATGTCTTTCCAGAGGAATTGCCAGGTGTTCCACCTGACAGGGATGTTGAGTTTGTAATAGACCTCATTCCAGGAACCGTTCCGATTGCTAGAAGACCTTATAAGATGGCACCCCTAGAACTAGCCGAGCTTAAGAAACAACTCGATGAGTCCTTGAAAAAGGGTTTCATCCGACCTAGCTCTTCTCCGTGGGCTTGCCCCGTCCTATTCGTCAAGAAGAAGGATGGTACGGACCCGATGGTTGTAGATTACCGACCTGTCAATTTGGTCACAATCAAGAACAAATATCCACTCCCCAGGATCAACGACCTGTACGATCAGCTCGCTGGATCCTCAGTCTTCTCCAAGATGGATTTGAGGTTGGGCTACCATCAAATCAAAATCAGAAACGGGGACATCCCTAAAACGGCCTTTGTTACTCGTTACGGCCAATATGAGTACACCGTCATGTCCTTCGGATTAACCAACGCTCCAGCCACCTTTTCTCGGTTAATGAACTCAATCTTCATGGAGTATTTGGATAAATTCGTCGTAGTTTATCTCGATGATATACTCATCTACTCCAAGAACGAGGAAGAACATGCCGAACATCTAAGGCTAGTGTTGAAGAAACTTCGAGAGCATCGCCTTTATGCCAAATTTTCTAAATGTGAATTCTGGTTGTCAGAAGTGACCTATCTGGGTCATGTAATATCTGGTAAAGGTATTGCTGTTAACCCTGAGCGAGTTCAAGCCGTCCTTAACTGGACTCCACCTGAATCGGTCAAGCAAGTTCGGAGTTTTCTAGGCTTAGCGAGCTATTGTCGTCGCTTTGTCGAGAACTTCTCCAAGGTTGCCAAACCTCTAACCGAACTCCTCAAGAAAGATAAGAAGTTCGAGTGGACTCCACAATGTGAGCACAGCTTTCAGGAACTGAAAAGACGCCTGACTTCTGCTCCCGTGCTGGTACCGCCAGACTTCTCCAAGGACTTTGTTATCTACTGCGACGCCTCGCGACAAGGACTAGGTTGCATTCTCATGCAAGATCGACACGTAATTGCCTACGCTTCACGACAATTGCACCCACACGAGGAGAATTATCCTACTCATGATCTAGAGCTTGCAGCTGTAGTCTATGCACTTAAGACCCGGCGACATTACCTCCTCGGTAATCGTTGCGAAATATTCACTGATCACCAAAGTCTGAAGTACATCTTCACCCAACCGGATTTGAATCTCAGGCAGAGACGTTGGGTTGAATTGATCACCGACTTCGACTTAGGAATAACCTACACCCCAGGGAAAGCCAACGTCATGGCTGATGCGCTAAGTCGTAAATCTTATTGTAACAATCTGATGTTACAACAAAGTCAACCGCTTCTCCATGAGGAATTTCGGAAGCTTAACCTTCACATTGTTCCTCAAGGATTTCTTTCCACCTTGGTGGCAAAACCTACTCTTACGGATCAAATCATCGCTGCCCAAAAGCGAGATAAGGGAATATCTAAAATCAAAGAGAACATTGCTAGCGGAGGTGCTAGTTGTTTCTCCACAAATGATCATGGTGTTGTGTACTTTGAGAACCGTCTAGTGGTTCCCAAGAACCAGCATCTACGGCAGTTGATCCTTAAGGAGGCTCATGAATCCCCTCTCACTATTCATCCCGGTAGTACTAAGATGTATCAGGACCTACGCCAGAGGTTCTGGTGGACTAGGATGAAGAGAGAAATTGCTCAGTATATTGCTAA
>NC_041389.1:359608394-359620486 GCF_002162155.2 Triticum dicoccoides
TGCTGGCACCCTTCAACCCTTAGCTATTCCTGAATGGAAATGGGATAAAATTGGCATGGATTTCATTACCGGTTTTCCCAGGACCAAGAGAGGGAATAATGCTATCTTTGTCGTTGTCGATCGTCTTTCCAAAGTAGCCCATTTCCTACCTGTTCGAGAGAGTATAACCGCTAGTCAGCTGGCAGACTTATACATCTCCCGAATAGTGTCCCTTCATGGTGTCCCTTTGGAAATTAACTCGGATCGAGGAAGTCTCTTCACCTCTCGATTTTGGGAAAGTTTCCAAAATGCTATGGGAACCCGTCTCTCCTTCAGCACCGCTTTCCACCCTCAGTCGAGTGGTCAAGTGGAACGCGTCAACCAAATTCTAGAAGACATGCTTCGAGCCTCTGTTATCTCATTCGGAATGGACTGGGAGAAGTGCCTTCCATTTGCCGAATTCGCTTACAACAACAGCTATCAATCTAGCTTAGGTAAAGCCCCTTTTGAAGTTCTCTATGGACGACGATGTCGAACACCCCTTAACTGGTCAGAGACCGGGGAAAGACAATTCTTTGGCCCGGATATGATTCAGGAAGCAGAAGAACAAGTTCGCATCGTTCGTGAAAAGTTGAAAACAGCCCAATCTCGTCAAAAGAGTCAATATGACCGAAAACATAAGGCTATGACTTTCGAGGTTGACGAGAAGGCTTATCTTCGGGTCACCCCTCTGAAGGGAACCCATCGTTTCGGTATCAAAGGCAAATTGGCTCCTCGTTACATTGGACCTTTTCGCATTCTCGCCAAACGAGGAGAAGTTGCCTACCAGTTGGAACTACCTCCGCATCTCTCCAGAGTCCACGATGTCTTCCACGTTTCCCAACTCAGGCGTTGCTTCTCGGATCCTATCCGTGAAGTGGACCACGAAACGCTTGATCTCCAAGATAATCTTACATACCGAGAGTACCCCATTCATATCCTCGATCGGGCCGAGCGTACCACTCGACGTCATAATATCAAGTTTCTCAAGGTTCAATGGTCGCACCATTCTGAAGATGAAGCAACTTGGGAAAGGGAGGATCGTCTTCGACTTGAGTATCCCGCCTTCTTCCCGGAGGAACCCAAATCTCGGGACGAGATTCTTTTGAGTGGGGGTGAGTTGTCACATCCTAGTTAGCCATGCATTAGAGTGTTGCATCATGTTTACTTTTTCATCAGAAACTTGAAATGGGGATGACAGAACCCCCAGTCCCCTCTGAAACCAACTAGGGTTTACTAAAAACTTTTTCAATGAACCTGAAATGCCCTTCTAAAATGCCCATCATTTTTGTCTTGGTTCAGAACCCCTGCCAAAAGTGGTGCACATTTTCCTAGGCCATCTTAGGGTTTTTGAATTAAATCATAAATATTTGAATTTGGGCATTTAAAATTATATAAAATATTTAAATGCTCAAATACCTCCAAACTAAAATGTTTCATGTTGGAAATAATCCAACTATGGACCAGGAGTAATTTGGTGATTTTTGAAGTTGCCTAGGTATTTTATTAAATTCAACAAAGTTGCAGATATATTAAAAAAAATAGAAACAGAAACAGAAAAAAGGGGAAACTTACCTGGCGCCACCGTAGGCCCACCAGCCAGCCCACCTGGCCGGCCCAGCCCGGCCACCGCTCCAGCGAGCTGCTTGGCTCGCCAGGCAGGCAGCCAAGGTGCTCGGCGGCGGCACCGCAGCTCGCCACGCAGCTGCTCGCCGCCTCGCCGCCTCCCTCGCCCGGCTAACGCCGTGGATCGGCCTCCCTCTCTCCCCCGAACCCCCCAGACACCCCCTCTCCTCTCCAGCTCCTCCCCCTCGCACGCCCCAGCCATGGCCGACGCCATCGCCGCCACCCCCACGCCGTAGCCACGCCCTCCGTCCACCCCACGCCGTGCCACCGTGTCCAGGAGCTCCGCCGCTGTCTACTTCATCGAGCAGCCGAGCCCCGTGTGCTCGTGCGGCCCGAGACCACCGCACCGACCTCGCCCGAGCTCACCGTCGCCGGAGATCCCCTTCAACGCCGTCGCCGCCTCAGCTCGTCCCCGACCTCACCGGTGGCCTCTACGGGAGCGCTGTGAGCCTAGCTACTCCTCCGACCCTCTCTCTCTCATTCCTGAGCCGTGTAGCCACCGCACGAGGATCACACGCCCGCACCGCCGCGGACCTCGTCGCCGACGTGCTTCCGGCCAACTCCGGCCACCCCGACCTCAACGGACTCCGCCAAGAGCTGCGGTTTGTCCTCAGCTCCCCTCCGGTGGTCTCCGCGGCCCATTTGGTGGCCGAAATGGCCAAAACCACTCCCGCCGCCGCGTCGGGCTCGCCGGCGGCTAAACGCCGGTGCAGCCGACCCGGGTTTGACCACGGGTGGGCCCTGGTTGACTCCCCTGAGTCAATGACAGGTGGGGCCCAGCCCTGTTAATTAAACATGATTAGTTTTAATTAAGTTTTAATTAAAATAATCACCCTGACATGCGGGACCCACTGTCAGGTTTGACCCAGACCTGTTCCGTTGACCTGCTGACGTCACACTGACGTCAGGCTGACGCAGTAATTGATTTTCTGGATTTAATTTAAATCAGGAAATTCCAGAATATTATTTAAACTTCAAAAATTCATAACTTTTATTCTGTAACTCCAAATTGGACAAATTATATATGAAAAATGATCAGAAAAATCCAATCTATCCATCTGTACTATTTTCATGCATGATCAAACAAGTTAAATTGATGTTTTTAACAGAACAAGGAAAAGCACTTTAAAAGGCCATGTTTGAGTTTGTAATTTGAATCTTTGATTCAAATTTGTTCAAACCCTTCTGGTTTTAGTTGCATTAGCCCAACACACTCATATTGCCATGTTTCATGCATGCATCATATTGTTGCATACTGTTTGGTAATGTTTGTGTATCGGTGCTCTCTGCGGCAGGTTCTGTCCCCGAAGAGTACCCTGATTACCCTAACGAAGAACCGTATCAGTGCATCGAACCATCAGGCAAGCAACCAACAATTTGATCATATCGATACAATCCCATGTTCTCGCTCCTGCTCTCTTTTACTGCATTAAGACAACGCGTTTCAAACTGCTGTGTGCTACGATAGTTGAACCCATTTCCTCTGCATGACCTGTCATTGCCACAGTAACTAGATGAAACCCATTAGCATGTGTAGGAGTTGTTTGAGCCATATGTATGTGTTGTTCCTACCTTGCTATGCCTGCTATGCTTAGAGTCGTGTCAGGTCTGGTTCATCTGGGTGATGGGCTAGAGTGAAATGTTTATCTCGGTAATGAGAGTGGTGTGGTGAACACGATTTGGTAAAGGTATCGATGAGAGGCCATGTAGGAGTACATGGTGGGTTGTTTCATTGAAGCCGACCTTAAGCACTGAGATCTGTATGCGTGATTTAAGATACAGCTACTACCATGCATTGGGCCCTGAAATATGACCCCGCTCGACTTCTTATTCACCCTAGCTCTCTGTCCAGGAGTTGCAAGTAGTTTCTGGTGTTTGTAGCCTACTGGAGGCCGTGGACAGCGCTGACCGTAGGGGTGGGCTGTGATGCGGTAGGTACGTGGCACGGTGTACCGAATACCCGTTAGGTATCTCGGGAACCCTGTTCACATCGTTCGGGGCCGTATGGGAAACCTCGGCCGGACTCCCTGCGGATGGAATCCTGAATAGGCGATAAACCTGGACTAGAGGCTTAAGTGTTTAGGTAGGTCGTGGTCTACACCCACGTCGGCTTTCGCTTGAAGTCTGCCGAGCACATGTCGTGTGCAGACGCTAAGTGGTGGAAACATGTATGAAGAAGTACACCCCTGCAGGGTTATCATAATCTATTCGAATAGCCGCGTCCGCGGTAAAGGACTACTTGGTTGCCTATACAGTTCATAGACAAGTTAATGGAAACCACTAAAAGCCTCAAGATAAGAGTGAGTGCCGAGGATGGCTCTTCCGTAGGAAGACGGAGGCGAATCCTCGGTAGTGTATTGAATTGGTGAGTAGTGGACTCGTGTGCGCAAAACCATTTCAAGTTGGAGTATCGTAGGATAGTCTAGCCAAGAATCAAAGCTGGCTTGCTGCAATAACTCCACCAACCCTTCTTGATAACATGCATGTATGTAGGATCTGATGTAAGTCTTGCTGAGTACCTTTGTACTCATGTTGCTATAATCTACATTTTACAGAAGACGCTGCAACCCCTTCTGATGGGTTCTATGTAGACGTTGACATCAACGAGTAGGCTAAAGACCCAGGTGGTGACCCTGAGCTTGTGAAGGACCACGTAGTATAGCTAGGCTTTCCAAGCCTCTTTTATTTTACTAGTTGTCTGTACTCAGACAAGTTACTTCCGCTGCTGGTTTGTATGACTATATGACTTGTATGTTGGGTCGTGAGACCCGTACCTTTGTGTATGTTATGTATGGCTCCCTGAGCCTTAAATAAAGTACTTGTGTCGTAGAGTCATGTTGTGATGCTTCGTTGTATTTGCACATATCGAGCATATTGTGTGTATGATTGAAATGCTTGGTATGTGTGGGATCTGACTATCTAGTTGTTTATCTTTAGTAGCCTCTCTTACCGGGAAATGTCTCCTAGTGTTACCGCTGAGCCATGGTAGCTTGCTACTGCTCTGGAACACTTAGACTGGCCGGCATGTGTCCTTCTTCGTTCCTGTGTCTGTCCCTTCGGGGAAATGTCACGCTTTGAGTACCGGAGTCCTGTTAGCCCGCTACAGCCCGGTTTACCGGAGTCCTGCTAGCCCAGTGCTACAGCCCGGACCCACTTGCTGATGACCGACACGTTCGAAGCTGGGTCATGGATGCCTGTCCCTGTAAGTCTGTGCCACTTTGGGTTTACGACTAGTCATGTCAGCCCGGGCTCTTTATCATATGGATGCTAGCGACACCATCATATACGTGAGCCAAAAGGCGCAAACGGTCCCGGGCAGAGGTAAGGCGACACCCGTGGGGATACCGTGCGTGAGGCCGCAAAGTGATATGAGGTGTTACCGGCTAGATCGATGTGACATCGAGTCGGGGTCCTGACATTGCCATGCAACGGATGCGCTAGAGCTATAGATGTATGAAAGCTCAACAAAAGAAACTAAGTGGGTGTGCATCCAACTTGCTTGCTCACGAAGACGTAGGGCATTTTGAGGAAGCCCATCGTTGGAATATACAAGTCAAGTTCTATAATGAAAAATTCCCACTAGTATATGAAAGTGACAACATAGGGGACTCTATATATGAAGAACATGGTGCTACTTTGAAGCACAAGTGCGGAAAAAGATAGTAACATTGTCCCCCTTTTTTATTTTCTTTTTTGGGCCTTCCTTTTTTATTTGGCCTTTCTCCCTTTTTTATTTGGCCTATTTTTTTGGCCTTTCTCATTTTTTTATAGGGGACAATGTTCTAATAATGATGATCATCACACTTCTATTTATTTACAACTCATGAATTACAACTTGATACTAGAACAAAATATGACTCTATATGAATGCCTCCGGCGGTGTGATGGGATATGCAATGAATCAAGAGTGACATGTATGAAAAATTATGAAGGTGGCTTTGCCACAAATACGATGTCAACTACATGATCATGCAAAAGCAATATGACAATGATGGAACGTGTCATAATAAACGGAACAGTGGAAAGTTGCATGGCAATATATCTCGGAATGGCTATGGAAATGCCATAATAGGTAGTTATGGTGGCTATTTTGAGGAAGATATAAGGAGGTTTATGTGTGATAGAGCGTATCGTATCACGGGGTTTGGATGCACCGGCGAAGTTTGCACCAACTCTCAAGGTGAGAAAGGGCAATGCACGGTACCGAGGAGGCTAGCAATGATGGAAGGTTATGAGTGCGTATAATCCATGGACTCACATTAGTCATAAAGAACTCAGATACTTATTGCAAAAGTTTATTAGCCCTCGAAGAAAAGTACTACTACGCATGATCCTAGGGGAAGGGTTGGTAGGAGTTAACCATCGCGCGATCCCAACCTCCACTCATAAGGAAGGCAATCAAAAGAGCACCCCATGTTACAAATTTGTGACACAACTTTTACCATACGTGCATGCTACGAGACTTGCCAACTTCAACACAAGAATTTTCTCAATTTCATAATTACCCAACTAGCATGACTCTAATATCACTACCTCCATATCTCAAAACAATTATCAAGCATCAAATTGATCATAGCATCCAATTCACTTTCCATGATAGTTTTTATTATACCCAACTTGGATGCCCATCATTCTAGGACCAATTTTATAACCATAGCAAATACCATGCTGTTCTAAAAGACTCTCAAAATAATATAAGTGAAGCACGAGAGATCAACAATTTTAGCAAAATAAAATGACCGCCGTGCTCTAAAAAGATATAAGTGAAGCACTAGAGCAAAATTATCTAGCTCAAAAGATATAAGTGAAGCACATAGAGTATTCTAATAAATTTCGAATCATGTTATGTCTCTCCCAAAATTTGTGTACAGAAAGGACGATTGTGGTAAACTAAAAAGCAAAGACTCATATCATACAAGCAAAACACATATCATGCGGTGAATAAAAATATAGCTCCAAGTAACGTTACTGATAGACGAAGACGAAAGAGGGGATGCCTTCCGGGGCATCCCCAAGCTTAGGCTTTTGGTTTTCCTTGAATTATCTTGGGGTGTCGTGGGCATACCCAAACTTAGGCTCTTGCCACTCCTTATTCCATAGTCCATCAAATCTTTACCCAAAACTTGAAAACTTCACAACACAAAACTCAACAGGAAATCTCATAAGCTCCGTCAGTGCAAGAAAGAAAAACCACCACTTAAGGTACTGTAATGAACTAATTATTTATTTTTATTGGTGTTAAACCTACTGTATTCAAACTTCTCTATGGTTCATACCCCCCGATACTAGCCATAGATTCATCGAAATAAGCAAACAACACACGGAAAACAGAATCTATCAAAAATAGAACAGCCTGTAGCAATATGTAAATTTCGAATACTTCTGGAACTCTAAAAATCCTACAAAAATAGGAAGTCCTAGGAAATTTATCTATTGATCTACTGCTAAAATAATAAACTAAAAAGCATGTTTCTGTGATTTATTAAAATTATTCTCGTGCATGCAGAAGTTTCTGTTTTTCAGCAGAATCAAATTAACTATCACCATAGATGATCCTATAGGTTTTACTTGGCACAAACACTAATTACAACATAAAACCACATCTAACCAGAAGCTAGATGATTTATTTATTAATAAACAGAAGCAAAAAGCAAAGAAAAAATAAAATTGGGTTGCCTCCCAACAAACACTATCGTTTAACGCCCCTAGCTAGGCATAAAAGCGGGAATAGATCTAAGTATTGCCATCTTTGGCATTCAATTCATAAGTGGCTCGCATAATAGATTCATAAGGTAATTTGATTTTATTTCTAGGAAAGTGTTCCATGACTTTCCTTAATGGAAATTGGAATCTAATATTTCCTTCCTTCATATCAATAATTGCACCAATCGTTCTAAGGGAAGGTCTACCAAGAATAATAATACATGAAAAATTGTAATCTATATCAAGAACAATGAAATCTATGGGAACATAATTCCAATTTGAAAAAATAAGAACATCATTAATCCTTCCCATAGGTTTCTTAACAGTGGAATCCGCAAGGTGCAAGTTTAAAGAATAATCATCAAAATCACGAAAACCTAGCACATCACATAAAGTTTTTGGAATCGTGGAAACACTAGCACCCAAATCACACAAAGCATAGCATTCATGATCTTTAATTTTAATTTTAATAGTGGGTTCCCACTCATCATAAAGTTTTCTATGGATAGAAACTTCCAACTCAAGTTTTTCCTCATAAGATTGCATCGAGGCATCAACAATATGTTTGGTAAAAGCTTTATTTTGATTATAAGCATGAGGAGAATTCAACACGGATTGCAACAAGGAAATACAATCTACTAAAGAACAATTATCATAATTAAATTCCTTGAAATCCAAAATAGTGGGTTCAATGCTATGTAAAGTTTTGACCTCTCCAATCCCACTTTTACCAAATTTAGCATCAAGATCTAAGAACTCTGAATCATTGGGATGCCTTTTAACTAAAGTTGACTCATCTCTAGTCCAATCATTATCAAGATTCATATTGCAAAAAAAAGATTTAATAGGGGACACATCAATCACTTTTAGATCTTCATCTTTATTTTCATGGAAACTAGAAGAACACGCTTTTACAAAGGAATCTTTCTTAGCACGCATCCTAGCGGTTCTTTATTTGCACTCATCAATGGAAATTCTCATGGATTTGAGAGACTCATTGATATCATGCTTAGGTGGAATAGATCTAAGTTTCAAAGAATCAACATCAAGAGAAATTCTATCAATGTTCCTAGCTAATTCATCAACTTTAAGCAATTTTTCTTCAAGCAAATCATTGAAATTCTTTTGAGAGATCATAAGTTCTTTAACACTATTCTCAAAATCAGAGGGCATCTTATTAAAATTTCCATAGGAGTTGTTGTAGTAATTACCATAATTATTAGAGGAATTACTAGGGAACGGCCTAGGATTAAAGTTTCCTCTATATGCGTTGTTACCAAAATTATTCCTACCAACAAAATTCACATCCATAGATTCATTATTATTCTCAATCAAAGTAGACAAAGGAATATCATTGGGATCAATAGGATCACTCTTATTAGCAAAGAATTTCATAAGTTCATCCATCTTTCCACTCAAAACATTAATCTCTTCTTTCGCATGAACCTTTTTACTAGTAGATCTTTCGGTGTGCCATTGAGAATAATTAACCATAATATTATCTAGGAGTTTAGTAGCTTCTCCTAAAGTGATTTCCATAAAAGTGCCTCCCGCGGCCTAATCTAAAAGATTTGTAGAAGCAAAATTCAATCCGGCATAAAATTTTTGTATGATCATCCATAAATTCAAACCATGTGTAGGGCAATTACGTATCATTAGTTTCATTCTCTCCCAAGCTTGTGCAACATGTTCATGATCAAGTTGCTTAAAACTCATAATATCGTTTCTAAGGGAGATGATCTTAGCGGGAGGAAAATACTTAGAGATAAAAGCATCTTTGCACTTATTCCATGAACCAATACTATTTTTAGGCAAAGACGAAAACCAAGTTTTAGCACGATCTCTAAGTGAAAACGGAAATAACTTCAATTTAACAATATCATTATCCGTGTCTTTCTTCTTTTGCATATCACACAAATCAATAAAGTTGTTTAGATGAGTAGCGGCATCTTCACTAGGAAGGCCGGAGAATTGATCTTTCATAACAAGATTCAACAAAGCAGCATTGATTTCACAAGATTTAGCATCATTAAGAGGAGCAATCGGAGTGCTAAGGAAATCATTATTGTTGGTATTGGAAAAGTCACACAATTTAGTATTAATTTGAGCCATCGTGACTGGAAATCCAACACATAAGCACACAAGAGGCAAGCGAAAAAGAGGTGAACGGAAAAGAGTGGGCGAATAAAACGACAAGGGTGAAGTGGGGGATAGGAAAACGAGAGGGAAATGGCAAATAATGTAATGCGAGGGATATGAATTTGTGATGGGTACTTGGTATGTCTTGACTTGAGCGAAGACCTCCCCGGCAACGGCGCCAGAAATCCTTCTTGCTACCTATTGAGCACTGCGTTGGTTTTCCCTTGAAGAGGAAAGGGTGATGCAGCAAAGTAGCGTAAGTATTTCCCTCAGCTTTTGAGAACCAAGGTATCAATCCAGTAGGAGGCTCCTCACAAGTCCCTCGTACCTACACAAACAAACAAGAACCTCGCAACCAACGCGCTAAAGGGGTTGTCAATCCCTTCACGGACTCTTGCAAAAGTGAGATCTGATAGAGATAATAAGATAAGATAAATATTTTTGGTATTTTATGATATAGATTGAGAAGTAAAGATTGCAAAATAAAGTAGATCGAAAACTTATATGATAAAAGATAGACCCGGGGGCCATAGGTTTCACTAGTGGCTTCTCTCAAGATAGCATAAGTATTACGGTGGGTGAACGAATTACTGTCGAGCAATTGATAGAAAAGTGCATAGTTATGAGATTATCTAGGCATGATCATGTATATAGGCATCATGCCCGCGACAAGTAGACCGAAACGATTCCGCATCTACTACTATTACTCCACACATCGACTGTTATCCAACATGCATCTAGAGTATTAAGTTCATAAGAACAGAGTAACACAATAGGCAAGATGACATGATGTAGAGGGATAAACTCAAGCAATATGATATAAACCACATCATTTTATCCTCGATGGCAACAATACAATACGTGCCTTGCTGCCCCTGCTGTCACTGGGAAAGGACACCACAAGATTGAACCCAAAGCTAAGCACTTCTCTCATTGCAAGAAAGATCAATCTAGTAGGCCAAACCAAACTGATAATTTGAAGAGACTTGCAAAGATAACAAATCACACATAAAGGAATTCAGAGGAGATTCAAATATTTCTCATAGATAAACTTGATTATAAACCCACAATTCATTGGATCTCGACAAACACACCACAAAAAAAGTTACATCGAATAGATCTCCAAGAAGATCGAGGAGAACTTTGTATTGAGATTCAAAGAGAGAGAAGAAGCCATCTAGCTAATAACTATGGACCTGAAGGTCTGCGGTAAACTACTCACAACTCATCGGAGAGGCCTTGGCAATGATGTAGAAACCCTCCGTGATCGATTCCCGCTCCAGCGGAGCGCCGGAAAAGGCTCCAAGATGGGATCTCATGGGTACAGAAGGTTGCGGCGGTGGAAATAGGTTTTCATGGTGCTCCTGGATGTTTTCAGGGTATGGAGGTATATATAGGCAAAAGAGATCAGTCAGGGGAGCCACGAGGGCCCCATGAGGGTGGGGGGCGTGCCCACCCCCCTAGGGCACGCCTTGCACCCACGTGGCCGCCTCGGCTGCTTCTTGACATCCACTCCAAGTCTCCTGGATTGTGTTTGTTCCAAAAAGATCGCTCCCAAAGGCTTCATTCTATTTGGACTCCGTTTGATATTCCTTTTCTGCGAAACACTGAAATAGGCAAAAAAAACAGCAATTTGGGCTGGGCCTCCGGTTAGTAGGTTAGTCCCAAAAATGATATAAAAGTGTAAAGTAAAGCCCATAAACATCCAAAACGGGTAATATAATAGCATGGAGCAATCAAAAATTATAGATACGTTGGAGACGTATCATTAAGCCCCTGAGACTAGCAACAGTGAGACCGCCGAGGTGAACCGAAGCCCCCAACCCTGGATGCGACGAGGGTCCTGATGTGGTGAAATTAATCCCTCGAGCTCAGCAATAGTGAGTGTCGGGGGGATGACCCCCGGGTAGGCAATAGAACCCGGATCCTTTATCAAAACATCAGGGCAGCTGACGCCCCTCAATCTGGCTGGCCCACCTGCCGGTTCCTGCTCAACCCGGCTAGGCATGGCTATAAGCCGATAACCCAATCCTTCCAGACATATGACAAGACGACTCCCCACGACAGGGAAAGCGTGGCTACAGTGTTCCCCCTCTTTGAATCGGTCGGCGTGGGCGTGGCTACAGTACATACCACGCCGCTGACCGAGGCGGACGACGCCTGGCAACGCGCACTGTAGTTGAGCAGATCCTGCCGCCCCGAGGCGTGGGACAGGACGGGCCATAGTGCCGTGCAGCCGGCCAGGCCCGTGCCCGATAGCCCTAGCATGACCCGCGCCCGACAGACCCAGCAGGACCCGCCCCCGATGGACCCGACGGCCCGGCAACCCCCACCGCTGGCTCCTAGACGATGACACCAGGGCCCCGTGCCCATGTAACTTTACCAATGTAACCCTGGGGGGGATGGCCTATAAGACCCCCCAGGAGCCCGCCATGTCTATGAGCGATGATCAGTAGAACACACACCCGCTCACACACACTCACAGGAGAGGCAAGAACAGAGACCTAGCCCTTTCTTCCTCCTCCGCCCAGACAACTCCAAGAGCAGCATTGTAACCATAGTGCATATCATACCATTTCGGTAGGAATTGGGGTGTTACCTCGCAC